>NC_089580.1:200918384-201178384 GCF_019320115.1 Miscanthus floridulus | reverse complement strand
ACTAAATCCAAGTTGGAAACCCTCCTGAACTTGCTACAACAAGGTACCGCCCAACTGGTAGATGACTCGGACCCCCGCAAAGGCCAATTTTCAAACAATTCGTGGCCAGGTCCCTGCCGATGTTGAAGAAGTACTTTTCCCAGCAGCTCACTTAGAAAGCCGCCAACTGCAATATCAACGGGCTGCTCAGCGCATTGCCGATAGAGCAGCTCAGGCTCAACTCAAAGAAGAGATGCTACAACTGAAACAGATTGCCGATGAGAAGCACAAGGGCATCGGCAACTTGCAGACTTCGGGCGCTGAAACTTAAGCAGAAAATCTTGGATTTATCAGCAAGGAAGATGGCTCTATTGGCTGAATTGAAAGAAGTCGAGGCAGTCTTAAGTCATGCCCAACAAGAAGAAAACCAGCTACCCGATGCCATCAAGGCCCTTCAGCAAGAAAGAGACATCCAGGCTCGCAAAGCCTTGGCCATGAAGAAAAAACTCAAGCCTGTGGAGGGTGCTGCCGATGACGATATCAAAGAAATGGAGGAAGCCGACCAGATTCGCCTGCGTGCGATATTAGCTATCCAATCCTTGTTGAACGTGTAATCTTATTTATTGTATCGGCACTTTATGAGACATTGACATCCTTGCATAATTCTAGCCGATAGTACTGTTATCGGCACTTATACTTTTATGCGTCTATCCAGATACTAGGGTAATATTTCTTTAAATATTTTCCATTTAACGCTCTGGGAAACACAACCCCTTCGAGGGTTTCTAAAATATATGCATTACCAGGAACAGACTGATTTATCCGATATGGACCTTCCCAATTAGGAGACCACTTTCCAAACTTTGAACTTTTAGTCCCAATCGGTAAAATCAATTTCCAGACCAGATCTCCATCGGCAAACTCTTTTACTTTCACCTTCTTGTCATACCATCTAGCTACTCTTTTCTTATTTTCTTCGATACTAACTAAAGCCCTTAACCGATGACCCGCCACATCTTCCAACTCATCCTTCATAAGAGTATTATAATCATCGGCTGTCAGCTGATTTTGAGAACGTATTCGTCTAGAGCCAACCTTAATTTCCCAAGGCAATACTGCATCGTGTCCATATACTAACTGATAAGGCGTTACTTTGGTTGCACCATGACATGACATCCGATATGACCACAAGGCTTCATTTAATACTGTATGCCACCTCCTAGGATTTTCTTCAATTTTGCGCTTAATGAGTTTGATGATCCCTTTGTTAGAAGCCTCAGCTTGACCATTAGCTTGAGCATAATATGGAGAAGAATTTAAAATTTTAATTCCCATACCTACAGCAAACTCATCAAATTCTCCTGATGTAAACATAGTGCCCTGATCGGTAGTGATAGTCTGAGGAATACCAAATCGGTAAACAATATGCTCTTTCACAAAATCAATCATATTGACCGATGTCACGTTTTTTAAAGGAATTGCCTCAACCCACTTTGTGGAATAATCGGTAGCAACCAGAATAAATTTATGTCCTTTACTCGATGGCGGATAAATCTGACCAATGAGATCAACAGCCCATCCCCGGAACGGCCATGGTTTGATTATAGGATTCATAGCCGATGCAGGCGCTCTTTGAATATTACCAAACTTTTGACACCCCTGGCATCCTTTAAAATATTTAAAACAATCTTCAAGAATAGTCGGCCAATAGTACCCATTCCTTCTGATCATCCATTTCATCTTGAAAGCCGATTGATGTGCCCCACATACTCCTTCATGAATTTCACCCATCAAGCTTTTCGATTCGTCATTGCTAACACATCTAAGTAAAACTCCATCTATAGTTCGATAATATAATTCATCATCGAGGAGCACATATTTGGTAGCTTGGAACCTTATACGTCTCTCAACCTTTCTATATGGATCCTTTAAATAATCGACAATCTCTTTCCTCCAGTCATCGGTATCAACTGCCGATGTTAGCACTTCCTGAATAGGCTGATACCCTGAAGCATGCTGAGCTAGTCGATTAGCTTCCTCATTATGCAATCGAGAGATATGTTCAAGACGAAAACCTCTAAATCCTTTCAACAATTGCAAACATCTCTCATAATACGAAACCAAAGCTTCACTTCGGCATTCATAAATTCCAGCCAATTGATTTATAACTAGCATAGAATCACTAAAGATTTCAACAACATCAGCACGTATCTCCTTCAGCAATTCTAACCCTTTTATCAAGGCTTGGTATTCAGCTTGATTATTTGTCGCTGTAGCAACAATCGGCAATGAAAACTCATACTTCCTTCCTTGAGGTGAAATTAACACAATGCCGATACCTGCTCCTTCACCACATGTGGACCCATCGAAGAAAAGTGTCCAGGGAGCAATCCCCAGAGAATCCACTGTATTACAATGCTGAGTGACAAAATCAGCCATCACTTGCCCTTTAACTGCCTTAGTTGATTCGTAACGTAGTTCAAATTCTGATAATGCTAAAATCCATTTGCCGATTCTACCACTTAATATCGGCATCGACAACATATACTTGACCACATCATCTTTGCATATGACCGTACACTCGGCAGATAACAAATAATGCCTTAATTTGACACAAGAAAAGTATAAACACAGACACAATTTTTCGATGGCCGAATACCTCGTCTCAGCATCCACTAATCTTCTGCTTAAATAATAAATAACACGTTCTTTCCCTTCAAATTCTTGAATAAGAGCTGAACCGATAACTGTATCATCAGTTGACAAATATAACCTGAAAGGCTTCCCATGTTGAGGTGGAACTAGCACTGGAGGATTTGATAAATATTTCTTAATTTCATCAAGGGCTAATTGCTGTTCAACTCCCCATACAAATTCCTGATCAGCTTTCAATTTAAGTAGTGGGCTGAAAGCCTTGATCTTACCCGACAGATTAGATATGAATCTTCTAATGAAATTAATCTTACCGATCAAAGATTGCAATTCAGTCTTATTGGCAGGAGCAATCACCTTGTTAATTGCATCAATAGACTTCCTACTGATTTCAATGCCCCGCTGATGCACCATAAAACCCAAGAATTGTCCTGCCGATACACCAAATGCACATTTATTAGGATTCATCTTCAATCCATGCTTCCTTGTGCACTCCAGTATCTTTCGCAGATCGGCTAAATGTGCTGTGATATCTCCAGACTTAATCACTACATCATCAATGTAGATCTCCACTAATGTGCCGATGTATTCATGAAAAATAAAGTTCATAGCTCTTTGATAAGTAGCACCGGCATTTTTCAAACCAAACGTCATGACTATCCACTCAAACAACCCCACATGACCTGGACATCTGAAAGCAGTCTTGGGAATATCTTCCTCAGCCATGAATATTTGATTGTAACCTGCATTACCATCCATGAAGCTGATAATTTGATGTCCAGTCGCAGCATCAATCAACAAATCAGCAATCGGCATTGGATAGCCATCCATCGGTGTGGCTTTGTTGAGATTCCTGAAATCAATACAGACACGAAGTTTTCCATTTTTCTTATAAACAGGAACCACATTAGAGATCCACTCTGCGTATCGACATTGCCGAATAAACTTTGCTTCAATTAATTTAGTTATTTCGGCCTTAATGTCAGGAAGTACATTAGGGTTGCATCGGCGCGCTGACTGCTGATGTGGCCGAAATCCAGATTTGATAGGTAACCGATATTCAACTATCGATCGGTCTAATCCAGGCATCTCAGTATAATCCCAAGCAAAACAATCTTTATATTCTTTTAACAAATCTGTTATTCGCTGCTTACACTTGGAATCTAACTTAGCACTAATAAAAGTAGGTCTTGACCTATCACCATCACCAATATCTACTTCTACTAAATCATCTGCCGATGTGAACCCTTGACCTAATTTTCCATCATCGGCAAACCTATCCATTAAAACTCCTCTTCAGAACCGACTGCTTGGATCGGTGGAATTTCATAATCAGCAACTCTAAGGAACTCCTTTTCCCAAGCTTCTCCTGATATGCATTTAGTTCGCTCATAAGTATCTGATTCTGCCGATGCAATGATATAAGAAGAATCACCAGGGACGACCTCAATCTTATCCCCAATCCACTGTACGAGGCATTGATGCATTGTAGAAGGAACACAACAATTAGCATGAATCCAATCCCTCCCTAGAAGCAGATTATATGCACCCTTGCCGTTGATAACAAAGAACGTCGTTGGCAAGGTTTTGCTGCCGATGGTCAATTCAACGCACACTGCTCCTTTAGCCGGTGACACATTGCCTTCAAAATCTTTCAACATCATATCGGTTTTGGTCAAGTCTTGATCTCCCTTACCAAGTTTCCGATACATCACGTAAGGCATAATATTAATCACAGCCCCTCCATCAATAAGTACCTTAGACACAGGCTGCCCATCAACTCTGCCCTTCACAAATAAAGCCTTAAGATGCTGTCTCTCGTCATCGGTAGGTTTCTCAAAAACAGCCATCATTGGATCTAGTGTTAACTGAGCTACTTGATCGGAGAGAACAACTTCTTCCTCATTATCAGATAGTGCCAAAAACTCCATCGGCAACATGAATACCATATTAACATCTGCCGATGGACCCTTATTTTTGTGTTTTACCTGCCACTGCTGACGACCAGGCCTTTCATTGGAGGAATTTTCCTCTTGGTATAAATCCTCCTGACGCTCACGTTGCATCCTCCTTCTCTGCGTCTTTGTCAGACCCTCTGGGCACCATCGAGGAAACTTGGTTTTCCAAACCGGCTGATAACAAGTCCTAGTTGTTTCTACACGACGTATATTAGGGTCCCTGTAGAATATTTCCTCATCGGGAACTCTTGCGTTTGCCATCTCCTCAAGCTCCTCTTGATTCCTTGGAAAATATCCAGCGCGTTTACCAAGCCTCTCATGTACACTAAGTCTGCCCCCCAGCCGATCATGCGCTGACGCTCTGCCTCTGATCGGCTCATTGATAGACAAACCCTGATTACCAAGTTGAAACCTCCTTTCTGAGCGATTGACCCCGTAATAACCATTACACTCAGGGCAATTTTCAACAGTTGGCAATTTAATACCTTCTTCCCAGCAATGGATGAAAAACGGACATTTCCAATGATCTTTATGTCGATTCCATTCTTCCTGACGTCTCACTTCTTGCTGTTGTCGATATCGGTCATTACGTTGACGCCAGCCCTCCTGCTGCCTTCGATGAGTAATCACAATGCCAGGTCGAGGAGGATTTTTGGAATTACTGCTTTCTCCTAGCAAACCCTTACTTTTTGCATCATCGGTAGTTATCCGATGTTGGGGGTCCACTGACGCGTTTTTCTCAGCAGCCTCTGACGTCAATACCTTGGTCTTTCCTTTGGCATCCAACATATTTGCTGGAAAAGGGTGTTGATCAATTTTCATCGGCTTCTGGGCCTTGGAAGTACCAAACTTAATTCTCCCAGATTCAATAGCCGATTGTAACTGTTGCCTGAACACCTTGCACTCATTTGTACTATGTGAAGTTGCATTGTGCCATTTGCAGTACAAGATCTTCTTCAGCTCTTCTGCCGATGGGATCACATGATTAGGTGACAGCTTAATTTGGCCCTCTTGAAGCAGAAGATCAAATATTTTATCGGCCTTGGTGATATCAAAGGTAAACTTTTCTGGCTCTTTTTGACCAAAGGGACATGCTATCGGCTTTTTATTCTTAACCCACTCAGCTAAGCCGATAACTGGTTCTTCATCAGAGTCAGAATCTCCTACTTCTTCAACAAATGATACCTTTTTACTCCAATTCTTTTTAGGTTCAAAAACCCTAGTATCTTGATCAGAAATCCTTTGCACAAGATGACTGAGGCTTTCAAACTCCTGAGAAGCATATCTGTCTTTAAGATGTGGCAATAACCCTTGGAAAGCCAGATCGGCAAGCTGCCGATCATCCAGCACCAGGCTATAGCACTTATTTTTTACATCTCGTAGCCTTTGTACAAAGCTCTCTACCGATTCATCATTACGCTGTCTCAATTTTACTAAATCGGTAAGCTTCTTTTCATGGATTCCAGCAAAGAAATACTTATGGAATTGTTTTTCTAGATCAACCCAAGTAATAATAGAATTTGGTGGTAATGAAATGAACCATGTAAATGCTGATCTAGACAAAGATGATGAAAATAATCGAACTCTTAATTCATCTCTGTTAGCTGCCTCTCCACATTGAATAATGAAGCGATTGACATGTTCCATTGTTGATGTATCATCTTGCCCAGAGAATTTAGTGAAATCCGGTACCTTGTACCGATTTGGGAGAGAAATTAAATCGTATGCAGGAGGGTATGGAGTTCGATAAGAATAAGTATTGACCTTGGGCTTTATCCCAAACTGATCCTTCATAATTTCTGCTATCTTATCGGCCCAAAAAGCATCAGCCTCCTGCTGACGAACTGGCTGAATTTCTACCGGAGGTGCCTGTTGACATCCCTCCACATATCTTTGTGGCCCACGATCTCCAGCAATCGGCATATTTGCCGTTACTTGTGGTCCATTAGCCTGTTGGAAAGGATTCATCGGCTGGGCTGCCGATGCTTGATTCTGGAAACCAGCTTGCATATGACCTTGTTGAATCCCTGCAACCTGCTGATTTCGCTGAACTGTATGTTGAACAGGTAACTGTCCTGACCAATCATTATTGGAACTCATCGGTACAAAACTTACCGATGGCTGGTAATTTGCTGATATTGTTGGATAATTATAACCGGTTTGAGGCATGAACTGAACCCCAGTTTGACTCATAGCAGGGGCTTTCTGCTGCATCGGCAGTAAGCTCGCCGATGGACTTGAATTGAATGTTTGAACCATAGGCATCTGGAAACCTCCTGGAGTTGGTTGCACAGAAGTAGCTGCGGCATATTGAGGCACTTGAGCCATCGGCGAAACGGCCGATGATATAGGCGCTCTTCCTACTGCATCAAACCCTTGAGGTAATCTAGGATTGAAAGCAGATGACTCTGGAGGCATGCCATATCCCCACCAATTAGTAGGAATCTGGCTATTCTGAGACACAGGGCCTGACATAGCTGATGCCGATAGATCTGTATTAAGCTGAACTCACCCTCCTGGTAGTACCTGATCTGATCGTATCGGTGTAGATTGAATATTAGGTGAGTCTGCCAATACTGGAGGGGAAGTAACTTCTGTACCCACAACGGCCGAAGGAACCGATGGAGCTTTGACAGATGCCGGCTCTGGTTGATGATAGGCCGGCCCAACGTAATGTGGTGCCGCTTGTCCTTCTTTGAGAGTTCGAACCACAGCATTATGAACAGTATTGGACAGCACATTGGAATGATTAATCAAAGCATGATTTACTGCAGAATTAACCATCTCTTGGAGTTTACCAGGATTGGAGTCAAAGGTAACCTGCCGAGGCAACGGCAAATCTTGCTTCTGGATGACTTGTCCACTCTTGTTCAGGCTAAACGATCTCAGACAAAGCTGCTTGTATTCTTCTACAGCCTTTTCCATAGCCTGCCTCTGTTCTTCCTTGAGATCTTCTTCTGATACTGCGATAATGTTCCCTGAATCGATCTCGGGATTGAACATATTGATTGATTGGTCCCACCGGGCGTGCCAAAAGATGTGTTGATGCAAAAGTGGATCTGCAAACACAAAGGGCTAATACCCGAATCGATATCCAAAGCGTGCCAGTCGATTTGACCTACTAATCGACAAGGATGAAGATACGAACACTTTGGTCCTGACAACAGCGATACGCCTGGAAGTCACGGCCAAGAGGTGCTCACGCGGAACTCGAGAATCGCCGAAGGTCGTACTGAGACGATGCAGCTCGCCGAATCAATGAGAACTCGTAAAAAGGAAAAATATGCAAATTGACGAAGTCGCCGAAAAGTAAGTAGATGTAAATAGGAGTAAAAATTGGTTTTGATATTGATTGATATATCTATTACATTGCCCCTTACTCCATATTTATACCCTGATCTAAAGAGACACAACCAAACACAACTAGGACACCAATCCCATATCTAAGGAAACACGTGACTCTTACATGAATCATACTCTAACTAATATAGAAAAGGAAATCAACTCCTATCTATTTCCCTGTCCGCCTCAATTACGATGGAAATCTCACCGTCCTCCTTCCCATCGGCATACTCCCTATTTCATCGGCAGCAGTCTTCAAGTCTTCCTTCATTGGCATACTCCCTGTTTCATCGGCAGTAGTCTTCAAGCCTCCCTTCATCGGCATCGACAACAACACCTCCAACCTCATCGGCAACGCCCGAGTCCAAATCAACCTCTCCATCGACCATCACCAGCTATCGGCAACCATCTTTACAAGCTGGCTTTCATCGGCTATCAAAGTATTCAATAACTTTCCCCTTGCCGATTAGTCCACTCCGATTATTTTGACACGTGCAAAAAACGGTGTCAACAAATTTGAATACAAACATTGCTCCAAAATTTGAACTAAATATTGCTAGATGATTTATAATAGTAGCCCAACATGTTTTACTAATCTAGCAAGAAAAAATCCAGGGCAAAACAATTCTTAAACAGGCGTATGCAACATTCGGGTTTCACGCATGTTTCAGATGTTTCAAAGCAATGTTTCAATTGGTATTCACATGATTAAGCATATATGATTTGGATGCTTGACGATGCATGATATGCGTGATTTGCAGTGCCTAAATGTAGGCATAACACCGGGGTGTTACACTGCTGGTGGCGATGATGTAGATTGGGAGAACATCTAAGAAGATGAGGAGTGAGTTCGTTGGTCTTTCTTCTTTTCTTCTCTTTTTGGTGCTTTATGCCAAAGAGAGAGAAAATTAGAGGGGTCAACAACTTTTTCGACGCCATGGAGAGGTTGCTGTAGCAGGAGCTTCATGTTCTTATCCGTTGAGAGTAGACTTTGCTAGGTTGAGAGTTTGAGAGACGATCAAAACTCTATATGTGTAATAATGCTACCTAAGTACTCTATACGTGTGAGATATGGACATGTATTAATCTGTGTTGTAGCTTGTGATATAATTATGCTAGAATGTACTTCTTTATATGTGTTACATGTTATGTGGTACCTGTTCTTATCTATGATGTTGCAGCAAGTGCGGCAGTGCCACGCCCAGGCCCGACAGTGCCGCTCTGCGGTAGTGCTGCGGCTAATGAGCGACACTGTCACATCCAGCTATCACAACTATCTTGTTGTGCATGAACTATCAGTTGCATCATGATTATATATTTGACACAAGTGTGCTGCACCCCACAGGAGCATGCAGGTACGGGGAGCTCCATCATTTTCATTAAAAATGTGAATCTTGGCCTCTTATGTTAATTTGAGAATTCAAATTCTTCATTCACATATTTAGGGGGAGGCTCTACACCCATGGCTCCAAAATCTCAGTATTTATTTCTTATCTTTTGTAAACTCTAATTGTGTTGTCATCAATCACCAAAAAGGGGAGATTGAAAGTGCAATCAAGCTCTAATTATGGATTTTGGTGATAATGACCACGCAATTAGAGGACTAATGTGATTTATCGAGATGACAAGAAGGGAATCTATAATCGAGGATGTTATATGAAACGAAGGACCCCCAAATTACAAATGTTGATGGCTTCAAATTTAAAGGAGGTTGGAATTCTTTTATATTTTAAATTTAAGTATAGGAAAAGTCGTACTATAAAGGGGAACACAATGCTTAAGCTAACCTGTGCTACCAAGTGCTCAATCCTACACATATATCCTCAGTTTCACAGCCAAGATAGCCAGCACTTCACTCTTACCCTTGCTATCTTGCCTGGTGCGACAGTGTCGCACATGAAGAGAGGCACTTAAGCCGCGACACTACCGCGACTTAAGTGATCGTTGGGGGCTGAGGGTATTTATACCTTTCTCCTTCCTCCCCAACGTCTCTCTCTTCTTCCTCAATCATTCAGCTTGTGCAGAAACAGAAAAGTGCTTCTCTCTCTCTCCTCCATTGGTGACCTTGAGCTCCCAAGCTTCTCCATTGATTTCTCCATCAATCCTTGCGAGGAAAAGGTGCCAAACTCGATTAGAGAGCAGATCCACGGATTCCCAACCTCTAAAGAGGACTTGGTTCACGTTTTGGCCAGCGGTTGTGTTTATTACTCTTGGAGCTTGGCTCTTAGCCGGCTAGAGCGTCGTCCGTGGAGCTTGCCAACTTGTGTGGCAGCCCCAGGAGGTTTGTAACCACCTCTTGCAGCTAGTAAACCCACCCTTCATCTCAAGAGTTAAGTTTCTTGACTTGAGAACGAGGAAGGATTGGAAAGTCCTAAGCCTTAGTGGCTAACCTCAACAACGTGGATTTAGGCAAGCCTTAGTGGCGAGCTGAATCACGGGATAAATCATTGTGTCACCTTGTGCTTGCTTTACATTTTTGTGATTCATATTGTCGTTGAGGTGATTTCTAGGTTTGAGATCGATCTACTTGTGTGTGGTGTTTCTACCACTTCTTACTGTCGATCTGTGTTCAATATACCTGCAGGGACCTCAGTAACCTCTTAGATCCAAGTTTTCTTTTATAGATTTTGAATTACATCACGAAGTTGTCTGCAGGTGCAGCAGTGCTACGGGCATAAAGCGGCAGTGTCGCGGGTTGAATTTGACAAAAGTTCAAGTTTTGTTTTAACAGGTCTATTCACCCCCCTCTAGGCTAAACAGAGATTCTTCAGTAACTTCTTCTACGGTTCGGGTGGTTAGTAGAGAGAATGTAGTTTTGCAAACAAAAAAAACATTTTAGGGACCATGAGAATATTTATCCAAAAATAACAGAATGCCACATGCGATTATGCATGTGTATGCTCCCTTTCACACAGTAGTCGTGAGGCAGACGTCCATATAGATATAGGCATAGGCACAACGGTTAGACAAGCTAATATTATTAGTTGCTCACAGCAAGAATGTCGATAAATATATATAACTATATATAAGTTATGTGAAAGTGTATCGATGATTGTAATCTTCCGACAATGTCATACCCGCAATTTTCACTTTACTTCAATCCCAAAAAACATGCTATAAATCATGATAAGAGTAATTAAAAAACATTTGACCAGTACTACTCAAGCACGACGTGCTTCGTTGAGTAATTAACATGTGTATCACAAATAACAATGATCAATGCTATGATACCTCTTTTACTTACTAGGAAATAATACCTCAAAAAGAATCTGAGCCATTGATTTCTAGATTTTATGAATTAATAAATTAATTAATCTAATAAAAAAAGGAAATATCGCTAAATCACCTCATCACGGGAGACAAGCACGGGCACACGGTCCCTTCCTTTTCTGTGGGCATCGTTCCCTTTGCCGCTTTGCATGAAAAATACGTTACATATTCAGTTGCAAGATGAGATACATGTATGAAAAATATGAATAACTAACACATATATTAATCGATCCGTGAACTTTAGCGATATAAAAATATGTTACAATACTAACAGGATTAAAACTCTATTACAGAAGTGACTATGTAAAGTTTGGTATGCACGTAAAATTTCTTGTACTTTGGACATGTATACGTTGGGCCCTTATGCACATAAACTTCACATATATGTTGGGTTCAAGTACTCACACGTTCGTTGCCTTATTGGACACGTATGCAAGATTATGCATGATGAGGGGCAGGGATGTCTGACACATGCTTTAATCAAATTTAGACAAGATTTTTTATATCTAAAACTTTTTCCACCATGGTAAAAACCGAATTTCATTACTGACATAATGAAATTACAAAGTTCAGGGAGTATTGCAGAAACGTAAACGATAACTAATACGGGGTCTAATATATCTAAAACTTTTCTTATTTACCTTATTTTACAAAACAAAAAAATAAATAAATATATTACCTCCTAGATGATCGTAATAACCATCCGATCAAAACGAATGAATGGTTAAATAAATATACTACCTCCTAGATGATCGTAATAACCATCCGATCAAAACGAATGAATGACTCACGGTCATTTGGGTTTATGGTGTACCATATATACCAAAGCCCAATAACATTATTATTGTAAACAATGGAATCATGTACGTATATATAACTGAAAAGAATGAAGCAAAGCCGTTCACGTCCTTTGCAACAAGTCAACAACGAGCACGCAATTCGTCCTGGCTCTACTCCCGGCGCAGAATATGTAGGGATGATAATAAGAATCGGAGTGTCGTGCTATGTGTGCAGTGTACGTTTACGTATTACATGTGCATGTAACCAGAAAGAGGGTTTTGCCCTCTTATATAGACGTGACGTCAGATATCAGAGTGTGGGATAAACCGTACCCGGAGACATGCAGAGTAACGAGGATCAGTTTCTAGTGTCTTACCTAGTTAAACCGCCCGTTACAACAACTCTGTTATCAATTGAGGCAACTGATTCGCAGTATTGAATGCTCCGTGTGACCGTGAGAAATGCTCTGGTGAAGCATCCGGTAAATTATAAGTTGCTTTAATTTTGGTTTGTTTATCTATTTTGCTATGTATCTAGACATATTATTAATATCTAGATGGATAGTAAAATGGACGTACTAAAAAGTCAAAGCGGCGTATAAAAGTTTTAAAGTTAGTAAGGAATGATAGATCGACTGCTGTGTTGTGTTCACTCGCTCCGCTTGTACTCACACCATTTTTAGCTTGAGCCAATTCCCTTGATGCCATCAGAAATTATAGCTCTTCCCTTACTAACATTGAAATTTTAAAACTTCCCTCATTGCCTTCGGATAAAATTTCCGATCCTCTCAATGCCATTTCCATCCATAAGCTGTTAGTTTGTTGTTAAGTTGGTATGGAAATGATCATTTTGCCCCTCCCAAAGCAAATGAAGTGAATTTTGCCCCTTTTCTTCGTCAATGCCACCGGAGGTGAACAAGTATGAGTCTAGGTGTTCAGAAGCCTATCACGTGCACCGTTCGTCACCACGGTGGCGCTCCTCGAGATTGGCAG
The DNA here is from genome assembly GCF_019320115.1 of Miscanthus floridulus. Lineage (NCBI taxonomy): Eukaryota > Viridiplantae > Streptophyta > Magnoliopsida > Poales > Poaceae > Miscanthus > Miscanthus floridulus. Next base: position 201,165,411 of record NC_089580.1, on the reverse strand, counting down.
GGGCAGTGGGGAGGCCGCACAAAAGGCTCTCGCCATGATGGGATCGATGGACAAGCTCGCTAGCATTTCAATAATCAGCAAGCTCCCTCGTGCACACCGTAGCTCATCTGTCTCCGTTTGAGCATTGCATCGAGCAGGTGATAGCCTGATACTTACCTATACCTTGGTGAGCTTCTGGTTGCGAAAGGAAGAGTGCAAAGTGACGGGTAGCAGGGACATATAATCGAGGAGGCGTGCAAGGAGCAACAGCATGCGGTGCTTGCCGGAACTCGTGCAGCCGCGTCTCTCAGCGCCCGCACCGCGCGTGCAGGCACAAAAGCAGGTCAATGTCAGCGTCGTTGGCGTCGCCTTATCCTGTCTTGGCGGCCAGCGCCCACCACTCCACCATGAACCAGCCGGCAGCGTCTTCGCCGTTTCGGCGGTGCGAGGAGACAAGCTCGCGCGCAGCAGCGTGGAGCAGGAGGTGGCGTCCGGCCACGGCGGCGCGGTGCCGTACCCGTCCTGGAGGCAATGGCTGTGCTCGTGGAGGGCCAGGACATGGCCAAGAAATGCGGTGCGTGCCTAGCGCCGCGCCCGCGCAGAGCTGCTTGCCACGGTCGCCCGTGCGGCAGGCGGCGGCGTGCAGGCAGCGCCCCACACGCAGTGGAGCAGGGCCACGGCCGCTAGAGCAGTGGAGCTTGCAGCCACCCCCGCGGCCGCGCGGACCCTGCCCCCGCTCTGCAGCTCAGCCGCGCACCACCTGGGCCCCCGCACCACGCTGCCTCCTCTGCGCCCAGTCGCCACCGCCACGAGACGAGAGGATCCTTCGCTGTTGCGGCCTTTAGACCATGAAACGTGGGCCCGTATTGTCATAGGAAGAGGGGCAAGGGAGGTCATTTTGCAGTTGACACAAAATGCACTGTTTTTATGGGTCCCACTAGTCAGCGATACAAACTTAAGATGTTGACGTGAATGGCGTTGAGAGAATCATAAATTTTGTCTGATGATAACGAGGGAAGTTCTAAAATTTCAACGGCACTGAGGGAAGAGCGAAATTTTTCGATGGCATTGAGCAATTGACTCTCTTAGCTTGTTGCGACGCGAGGATTCACCGGCTGTGGTTGGTGAGCAATCACTGTACCCGGCTGGGTTTGTTTCCCATGCCAATGAATGAAAACTGAAAAGGAGCGATAGAATGAGACAGCGATGAATGAGGTCTTAGCGTAACGGCTGACCTACATGGCTACATCAACACAAACTTGTTTTCTTTAGTGAGGAAATAAATTTATACAGCATCCACATCGAAACTTGTTTTCTTTAGTGAGGAAATAAATTTAGCACTTACAGTATAGTATATACTCCAAATTTACAGCATGCGTCCTGTTCGTTTGGCTTATAAGCCATACTTTTTCAGTCAACGAACGATATTTTTCTTTCACAACAAATCAGCCAACAGTACTTTCATCCATGACTTATCAACCAAGCGAACGGCAGCCTGTTCGGCTGGAGCTGAAACGATCGTATATCATCGTGGATTATTACTGCTGGTTGGTTTGGTGTGAGAGAAAAATATTATTATGACTGAAAATTTATAATCATTTACGACGAAACGAACAGGCTGTATACAAGGACATGATGGTCCAAAAAGCCGGATCCGACGATCTGCAAAAAGAGGCCGGAGCCAGGAGGCCACTAGGGGGTGTTTAGTTCCCTCAATTTCCAGAATTTGGCACTATGCAAAAAGAAGATTCTCCGTCACATCAAACTTGCGGTACATGCATGGAGTACTAAATGTTGACGAAATCAAAAACTAATTGCACAGTTTGGTTGTACTTTACGAGACGAACGTTTTGAGCCTAATTAGTCAACGTTTGGACAATTATTATAAAATACAAACGAAATGCTACAGTATCTACTGCGGCTAGAGTAACTCTGACGGCGCCGATTTCGCGCCGAACTAAACGAGGGCTAGGCCAGGCCCCCACACGCCACTCCCGTCCGATGGCTCCCAACAAGTCTCAACCAGTCCTGGTGCTGCAACCCTCCAAGGCTCCAAAGCCCTGCCAAGAGGGCCAGAACCAGATGCTCCCTAGTAAAGATTTCCAAACGGGCCAGGCCCATCGGGCCAGCACGGGCACGATGCTGATTTGTCCCGGTACGAAAACGGCCCGGCCCGCCTCTCCCGTGCCCGTGCCAAGCACGGCACGGCCCCGTGCCCGTGCCTGGGCCGCGATGCCAGCCCGTTGGCACGGCACGGGCACGGCCCGCTCCAGAGGCCGGCACAGGGTCGGCACGGCTTGGAGCCGTTGGATGGAGACCCCGACGATTCCTAGCCGTTGGATGTAGGGTTGGGACGAGTGGCTATATAAGCCAGCGGCCGCTCCTGGCTGCGCTGAGCCGCTGAGCACTGTGCTCATTCTCTCCCCCGCTCGGCCGCTTCCCAGTCCGCTCCGCGCTCCGCTCCGCTCTCCTCTCTTCTTCGAAACCCTAGCCACTCACTCACCCGATCTCCTCTCTTCTTCCCGCCCTCCGGTGGCTGGTGACGACAGCGGTGGCTGGCACGGGCACACGGCACGGCCTTCTACACCCCCCCTCTTCTCCCTGACCGGCGATGTAGCTTAGTCGTCTCCATCTCCTCCTCGTCTCTCTCTCGTCGGTCTCGTCGACCTCGCCAGACTCCGGTGTCATTGGGGCTCCGCAAGGAGGCGTTGAGGTACCAGGACGCCGGATCTGAGCGACGTCGGCGTCATCGTTGCCTCTGGTGCTCCGTCAAGCGAGGTGAGCTCAGATCTGCTTCTTCTTCTTCACTTCATTTCTTTTCTTGTTCTTGATTCGGTGTTCTTCACTTCTTGTTCTTGATTGTTTGTTCTTCATCTCTTCTTCTTCTTCTTCTTGATTTAACTCTAGATCTGTTTCTTTTTTTTTGAAGCCGCTGACGTTGAGGGACCGGAGGCCGGCGACGACGAGATGTCGGACGAGGAGGAGGACATCGGTCTCTCCATGACCATCAACGACGAGCATCAAGGACTGGGAAGCTGCTGAGTCAAGGCTACAACATATGGTGGAGGATAAGGAGCTCGAGGAGGCCTTTGAAAACCTTTATCTTGATTAGTCATTCATTTATGTAATGGTCTGTAATCTTAAAGACTTGGACTTGGATGCTTTGGACCTGTGGATTGGATTTAATGAACAATTGGATTAAACTAAGGGGTTGGCTGCACTCTTTTTCCCTGTCCAGGGTTTCTCACAAGGGTGAGTTTTACCTGGACAGGTTTTTAATGAGACAGCCATTGCACAGCTCCTTTTATTTCATATTCTGTTCTTCTTGTGTTCTCTTTTTTCTTTTGCTTTCTTCAAATTTGAATTTGATCATTGAATTGTGCTGCTGTTTGTGAACATTTTAAGTGTTATTGAGGTTTTAGTGCCCAGGCACGGCACTAATCCGTTGGGCTACCGTGCCTTGTGGCACGGCACGGCACTGCCTGGACTCCTTAGTGCCGTGCCTGGGCCGGAGTGGTGGCACGGCGGCACTACACGGCACGGCACGGTCAGGATGCCGTGCCTGATAGTGCCGTGCCTGATAGTGCCGTGCCGCGCCGTGCTAGTGCCGTACCGTGTCCGGGCAGCCCATTTGGAAAACTTTACTCCCCTGAGGCCCAGGACCTCGTGGCTGGCCACGTGCTCGGACCCCGTGGCAACCAGGCGATACGACCGAGGCCCGAGGGCGAGGGAAAGGACAAGCCCGTACAGGAGCCTCCAGCCGTCCTGCGCCGAGCGTCCCGCGCCCGCGCCGGTCCCACCACCAACCGCGGCAGCTCCCACTGCCACAGCCACTGCCAGGCCCCAAAGTCCTGACGGGAGGTGAAAAGAAAAAGCGAAAAGGATTTCGAAAAAGCGGCGCTGCGCGCTGTTGCCGGGGTATATATATACGGCGCCGAGGAGGGGGAGGCCTTGCCCGTCCGGCCCATCCCGCACCCCTTGCCTACCAACTGCGATCCGCTCTTGTAGGCTCCCTCCCCAATCCGCTTCGCCCCTCCCACTGGTACAGTGGTACTGGCCTCTGTCTCTCTATCTCCCAATCCGTGGCCGGAGATTGGCAGTTTCCAGATTGCAGTTCACTTGCTCTGTTCTCTTACATGGTTTGCATGCATGCCCCTGGGCTGTCTGCAGTTTTGCGTGCAGCGGCGGCGTCGGAGGAGGAGAGATGGCGTCGGAGGCCAAGGACGTGGGCATCCTCGCCATGGACATCTACTTCCCGCCCAACTGCGTGCTCCAGGTACCATCGCGCAGTCGCCACCTCTGTTTCCCCGCGCGCCAGATTCGCATTCCCCTTCGGCCCTTCCCTTGGATTCGCCGTCGTCGGGGGCATCACCGGACACGCACGCACTCTCCGTCTGTTCGATTCCAAGGCGCGCGGGCAGGCGGCGTGGACACCACCACACGCTTTGCGTGGTTCCCCTGCGGCTGCGCGACCTCTTTACGGTTGCCGCGGGTTTAGGCTTTTAGCCTGTCAAGGCTGTTGGTTCCGGTAGGAGTTTGAGGTCACCCGCCGTTCTTCGCGCCGGGTTGCGCCTTGCGGGGGTGGGAGGAAGGACCTCCACTCCTCCAGCAGTCCAGCGGTCCGGCCCCGTCGGTCCCCTGGGCCCTCCCTCGGCGACACGAGGTTGGCCGTTCGCCGTGGCAGTTGTGTGCGGCACGGAGCAGAGCTGGTGGGGCTCCCTGCTCAGAGAGCTGCCCTGCTGCCGAGACAGCTGTTTCGATCCATACCTCGTATGAGTTGTGTCGTTGGCAAGTTGAGCTCGGTCGTATCAAAATATCGTCTCCCGTGTTTAGCTGGCTATTATCGGGGGACTTGAGTGCAATTAGGCCCACCTGACTCAAGTCCCTCTAATACTCATCTGTTTAATTGTTGTCCACCAAATACACCAATCAACCTTAATAATTCCTGATCAGTACTTCCAGCTGTACTTAAACCATGCGTCGATTGAGCCCAAGGGAACTGTAGATGAAGTACTAGCTGTGTTGGCCATTGATGAGCAGGCTAAGAGCAAGGCTAATAATACAGCCGGTTTGCTGGCTGTAAGGTTCCTTGCAACCTTCTCTCAGTCTACTCATATAGTAGTTGGCTCTTTACAGTTAATACATGGCCCACTTGTCTCTCTCACAGACTTTTTTGGTTCTTGTGCCCAAGTCCTTACAGCCCGCTTCTCCTCTCTCTCCTCTGCTCTCTCCTCCATCTCAGCATTTAGTCGGCTTATAGCCTGCTATTATACTTGCTCTAAGGAGCAACGGTCCTTTTGCATTCTTTGAAAAGAAAATTTGTTCTTCTTAGCAAAATAATAGTATTTTTCTCTCACAATAAATCAGCATCAGCCGTTTTTTCAGCCACCCCGAACAGGGGGAAATGCTGTGTCAGGGAGGAAAAGGCCTAGTTGATGCCGACTGAAACGAACTCTCTGGTAGTATTAGGACCCCTGTGGCCTGTTCAAGGTGCAGGGCTGGTGGCGGCATTTAAGCACCTTGTGCTGATGAGTGATGAAAGATCTGTCAAAACTGTTCTTAGCACACGCTACACAGTTCACAACATGCTACCTACGACAGCCAAAGTACGGTATACAGGCACATACGGTCAGGGAGAATCCATCACGTATTGCTTTGTTGTTTCACCATGTTTACAGAAAATCAGTGAAGCTTTCACCTCAGTCGTGTGCATAGTAATTTCAGTCCTCAAGTGCATGCTGCTATTTCTACAATTAATTTGTCTGAGTAGAATAATAGGTCGATGGGATAAGTCTCATGTGTGGGCTGGTCTTTATGGGGCTGTGCTGGTCACATGGTCCTTGTGGCTGCATGGTCTGTATTTAGGACAACATCTTAGACTAGAGGACAGCATCTTAGAGTACAACATATTAGACTAGAAGACAGCATCTTAGAGGACAATATCTTAGCATCTTAGACTAGCATCTTGGCATATGTTTGGCTGGCTATAAATATGTACCCCCAACCCCTTAGGTTGACATGGCATTTGGAAATAAACCAGAAAATTGCCCTAACTCCTAGTGTCATCCTCTCTCGATGAGAGTAAGAATTCTGCTACTACCAAGAGTAAGAATTCAGCGACTAACAACAAGTAAGAATTCTGCTACTACCAAGAGTAAGAATTCAACGACTAACAACTGGTATCAGAGCCGTATTATCCTATAGCCTGAGCATCTCTTGCTCATCTTCTCTCCCAGCCCCACAACAGCCCCAGCTGTTGGCAGCAGCAGCTCCTCCGGCCGCTCCTGTCCACTCCTCTCCCTCTGCGCAGACGAACAACTCGTCTGAAGCAGCCCTCTCCCCACGCAGCAGCCCCCGTTAGCGCGTCATGTCCGCAGGGCAGTCTCAGAGCTCGGTCGCCTCGAGCATGCGGCGTCGGCAGGAGGCCGAACTTGCCGCGACAGAGGAACGCGAGCGAGCAGCGGCAGAGACCGCTGCGGCGGCGGCAAGGGCGTCGAGGCTGGCAGCGGCGGAGCTGGCAGCAGCCAAAGCGGAGCCGGAAGCAGCGGCGGCGGCGGATGCAACGCGTGCGGCGGCAGCGGAGGTCGAGGCTCTGCGCGGCAGCATCGGCAGCTCCATTTTTGCTGACGACACCGCCGACGCGGACCTCGAGCTGCTAGAGAGGGAGGCAGCGCGAGCGCGGGCGGCGCAGTGGGCAGCCGCGCACGGCTACGAGCGTGGCGGCAGCCCAAACAGGCGCGGACGCGCTGGCGGCGCTCCTGGAGGAGGCGCGCACGGCGGTGGCGCTCCTGGGGCAGCCGTGCACGCCCACGAGCGTGGCGGCAGCCCAGACAGGCGCGGACGCGCTGGCGGCGCTCCTGGAGGAGGCGCGCACGCCCACGAGCGCGGCGGCAGCCCAGACAGGCGCGGACGCGTCGGCGGTGCTCCTGGAGGAGGCGCGCACGGCGATGGTGGCGGACGGGTCAATGGAGAGCGCGGCCTTCACAGGCAGCGTGGCTCTCTCTCCCCAGATCAGTATCGTGGTTACCACAGGCTCCAGGCTATCGTCAGGGACGTCGACCTCGGCGGTGGGTGGCCTACCCTCACCAAGACCAACTACGTCGAGTGGGCTGCGGTGATGAGGGTAAAGCTCCAGGTGCGCCACATGTGGGAGGCAGTCCGGTACGGCGACGTCGACTACGACCTTGATCGACGGGTGCTAGATGCCCACATCGCTGCAGTCCCGCCCGAGATGCAGTTCTCGCTTACCAACAAGCAGACTGCCAAGGTGGCTTGGGACGCCATCGCTGCAGCACGCATCGGCAGCGACCGCGCCCGCAAGTCCACACTGCAGGCACTTCGCAAGGAGTGGGAAAACCTGGCCTTCAAGCCAGGTGAGGACATTGATGACTTTGTTCTCCGTCTCAACACTCTGTTGCAGAAGATGGTGCAGTTCGGCAATGACACCTACGGCGAGGAGAGAGCTGTCGAAAAGCTCTTCCGCTGCATCCCCGAGAAGTACAAGCAGATGGCTCGCTCGATCGAGTCTCTGCTGCATCTCTCTATGATGTCGATCGAAGAGGCGATAGGTTGCCTCAAGGTCGTCGACAGCGATGAGCCACAGGCTCTCTCGAGGCCCATCACCGCTGGCGGGAAGCTCCTTCTCACTCGAGAGCAGTGGCTTGCCAGCCAAGGTGACTGGAAGAAGGGGAAGCCTTCTTCCGCGACAGGCGGCCGCAAGCGTGGCAAGCCGCGCAGAGATGCCCAGGCCGGGGCGCGAGGACGTGCCGAGGGTGATGCCCGCGGAGACGCCTTGGGCGGCGCCGCCAGCAGGCACAAGCCGGCACGAGACGACGTCTGCCGCAACTGCGGCCAGCTTGGCCATTGGGCCAAGGACTGTCGACAGCCACGACGCGGCTAGACCCACGTCGCATAGGCGGAGGAGGAGGAGCCGACTCTGTTCATGGCACATGCAAGCATCGAGCTACCTCCAGCGGCACCGGCCGCAGCGGCTCTCCCCCACCTTGACGAGCCAAAAGCACACGCCCTCCTCGGCGACAGCTCCAGCAACGACAAGACTGACGGGTGGTGCCTCGACACCGGCGCCACCCATCACATGACCGGTCGACGGGAGTTCTTCACCGAGCTTGACTCTAGCGTCCGAGGCTCCGTCAAGTTTGGGGATGTCTCCGGCGTAGAGATCAAGGGCGTCGGCTCCGTCATCTTCACCGCCGTGTCTGGTGAGCACAGGCTGCTCACCGGAGTCTACTACATCCCCGCGTTGAGGAACTCTATCATCAGCTTGGGACAGCTAGATGAGAATGGTTCACGCGTGGTGGTTGAGGATGGAGTCATGAGGATTTTGGGATCGCCGTCGTCGCCTTCTTGCCAAGGTAACCAGAAGCGCAAATCGACTCTACGTCCTCAATGTGCAGGTGGCACAAGCCCTCTGTCTCGCTGCTCGTCGGGACGACGAGGTGTGGCAGTGGCACGAGCGTTTCGGGCACCTTCACTTCGAGGCCCTGAAGTGGCTTAGTGCCACGGAGATGGTGCGAGGCCTGCCGTGCCTCGACCATGTGGAGCAGCTCTGCAACGTCTGCGTGTTGACGAAGCAGAGGCGACTTCCCTTTCCCCAGCGGATAAGCTTTTGAGCCAAGGAGAGGCTCGGGCTTGTGCACGGGGACTTGTGTGGCCCGGTGACACTGGCCACATCGGGAGGACGACGCTACTTCCTGCTGCTCGTCGACGACCTCTCCCGCTACATGTGGGTGATGGTCCTCGGCAACAAGGGAGAGGCTGCGGACGCCATCAGGCGCTCGCAGGCTGCTGCGGAGGCAGAGTGCGGCCGCAAGCTGCGCGTGCTGCGCATCGACAATGGCGGCGAATTCACGGCGGCTGAATTCGCGTCGTACTGCGCTGATGAGGGCATTCAGCGCCACTACTCCGCGCCGTACAGCCCGCAGCAGAACGACGTCGTCGAGCGGCGCAACCAGACGGTTGTGGGGATGGCTCGGGCCCTTCTCAAGCAGAGAGGGATGCCGGCTGTCTTCTGGGGAGAGGCGGTGGTGGCGGCCGTCTATATCCTCAACCGCTCGCCTACCAAGGCGCTTGACGGCAGGACGTCGTACGAGGCTTGGCGTGGGCACAAGCCGGCGGTCTCCCACTTGCGGGTCTTCGGCTGCCTCGCGTTTGCCAAGGAGCTTCGCCACATCAGCAAGCTCGATGACAGGAGCACTCCGGGAGTGTTTATCGGCTACGCGGAGGGCTCGAAGGCCTACCGCATCCTCGACCCGAAGACACAGCGTGTGCGCACGGCGCGCGACGTTGTGTTCGACGAAGGGCGAGGATGGGCGTGGGACAAGGCGGTGGATGACGGCTCGGCTCTGACGTACGATGACTTCACTGTCGAGTACGTCCACTTCGAGGGAGCTGGGGGAGTAGGCAGCTCTTCTTCGGCGAGCGCGTCTACCCCAGTCCCCGAGCCTCCACCGACCTCGGCGCTTGCTACTCCGACAGCACCACGCTCTCCAGCCAGGACCTCGGCTGCGATGAGTCCTTCGCCGGCTCCACCACAGCTGGCAACGCCACGCACTCCAGCACCGACAGGCACCTCTCCGGGCACGTCTACTCCAACACCAGCTCGTGTCAAGCACAGCTCGGTTGAGCTCGCTACTCCGCTCTCTCACGACGAGGAGCGCATCGACGCGTACCACGACAGCGAGCCGTTGCGGTACCGTACGATGGAGAACCTTCTCGGCGACCAGTCGGTGCCGGGACTGGTGCCTCACGACCTGGAGGACCTGGAGGCGTAGTTGCACCTTGCATGTGACGACGGCGAGCCTCGATCGTTCGCAAAGGCCGAGAGACACGCGGCATGGCGCGCCGCGATGCAGTTGGAGATGGATGCGGTTGAGAAGAACCGCACCTGGGAGCTCGCTGACCTTCCTCGTGGTCACCGCGTGATCACCCTTAAGTGGGTGTACAAGCTGAAGAGGGATGAAGCCGGCGCCATCGTCAAGCACAGGCTCGCTTGGTGGCACGAGGTTTCGTGCAGCAAGAGGGGGTCGACTTCGACGACGCCTTCACTCCCGTGGCGCGGATGGAGTCTGTGCGACTCCTCCTTGCGCTAGCTGCCCAGGAGGGCTGGCGTGTTCATCACATAGACGTCAAGTCGGCGTTCCTTAACGGTGACTTGAAGGAGGAGGTCTACGTGCACCAGCCGTCGGGATTTGCGATCCCCGGCAAGGAGGGCAAGGTGCTCCGCCTGCGCCAGGCCCTCTATGGCTTGCGGCAGGCACCGAGGGCGTGGAATGCCAAGTTAGATTCCATGCTAAAGGGGATGGGCTTCGAGCAAAGCCCACACGAGACGGCCATCTACCGACAGGGCAGTGGAGGAAATGCTCTGCTGGTAGGTGTCTACGTCGGCGACTTGGTGATCACCGGCACCAAGGATGCGGAGGTGGCGGCATTCAAGGAAGAGATGAAGGCCACCTTCCAAATGAGTGACCTGGGGCCTCTCTCCTTCTACCTAGGAATCGAGGTGCACCAGGATGACTCCGGGATCACGCTTCGACAGACCGCCTGCGCCAAGCGCGTCGTTGAGCTAGCTGGGCTCACCGACTGCAACCCAGCTCTCACTCCGATGGAGGAGAGGCTGAAGCTGAGCTGCGACAGCACGACGGAGGAGGTGGACGCTACGTAGTACCGGCGTCTTGTGGGGAGCCTTCGCTACCTCGCCCACACACGGTCGGACTTGGCATTCTCCGTCGGCTACGTTAGTCGGTTCATGCAGCGACCGACAACGGAGCACCAGCAGGCTGTGAAGAGGATCGTCTGCTACGTTGCGGGGACTCTCGACCACGGCCTCTACTACCCTAGGTGCCCTGGGGCGGCACACTTCATCGGGTACAGCGACAGCGACCACGCCGGCGACATCGACACCAGCAAGAGCACGAGCGGGATCCTCTTCTTCCTCGGTAAGTGCCTCGTTAGCTGGCAGTCGGTCAAGTAGCAGGTGGTGGCCCTGTCCAGCTGCGAGGCCGAGTACATAGCGGCCTCCACCGCTTCGACTCAGGCGCTCTGGCTCGCTCGACTGCTCGGTGATCTCCTTGGCAGAGACACTAGAGCGGTGGAGCTCAGGGTGGACAGCAAGTCCGCTCTGGCCCTGGCAAAGAACCCCGTGTTCCATGAACGCAGCAAGCACATCCGAGTGAGGTATCACTTCATCCGAGGCTGTTTGGAGGAAGGGAGCATCAAGGCTAGCTACATCAACACCAAGGACCAGCTTGCGGACCTGCTCACCAAGCCCCTTGGGAGGATCAAGTTTCTTGAGCTCTGCTCCAGGACCGGGATGGTTCAACTTTCCCACAGGACGATGCACAAGACTTAGGGGGAGAATGATGGGATAAGTCTCATGTGTGGGCTGGTCTTTGTGGGGCTGTGCTGGTCACATGGTCCTTGTGGCTGCATGGTCTATTTTTAGGACAACATCTTAAACTAGAGGACAACATCTTAGAGGACAGCATCTTAGCATCTTAGACTAGCATCTTGGCATATGCTTGTCTGGCTAGCAGCCTATAAATATGTACCCCAACCCCTCAGGTTGGCATGGTATTTGAAAATAAACCAGAAAATTGCCCCAACTCCTAGTGTCATCATCTCTCGATGAAAGTAAAAATTCTGCTACTACCAAGAGTAAGAATTCAGCGACTAACAACAAGTAAGAATTCTGCTACTACCAAGAGTAAGAATTCAGCGACTAACATAGGTCAACATGTCAGACCTCTTAGAAAATATCTGTAAACTTGAATACGACAGGTGGGAAAAAAAGATTGTAAATTAAACGAGAGCTTCATCCCATTGAAAACAACTGGTGTTTTTTAGGACACATTCAGTTTTCTATTGTGAGATAGTTGAATCACTCGTAACGCCTCAGTTTGTCTTCAACTTATTAGTATAGTATCATTCTATTTGGTAGTTGTTATGGTGTACTGCAAATTTACATGATATTTGTTACAGGAAGAGTTGGAAACACATGATGGCGTGAGCAAAGGGAAGTATACCATTGGGCTTGGACAGGAAAGTATGGCATTTTGCACTGAAGTTGAGGATGTTATTTCGATGAGGTATATTATTTTTTCTGAGTACTTACTGGTTAATGCTCCAATTTTCATTGTTTTCTCTTTTCTTTATATCTTTCTTTTCTTCTTTTCTGTTATCTTAGTCATTCTTTTGTTTCGGAGTTATATGCATGGTAATTATGCACAAAATTAAGCAAGGGAGGGCCATTGCAAAACCAAAATATAGCACTTTGCCATGCTTGATTTTAAGTTATTTGATTCTGCCTTCAACACCAGAACATTAGTTCCTGTATTTGTGAAAGTAATTGTCCTTGATCCCTTAACTTTATCCTTTCATTTGTGAAATCCAAATGGTTATGACCTGTTTAAAATGATACAATTTGAAACAATGTTATTTCATTTTCAATACCCAGACAATATTCATTTAATCCTTTTGTTATAAATCTAACTTATTGAGATATTGGCTCAGCTTGACAGTGGTGAAGTCCCTCCTGAAAAATTATAACATTGACCCAAACTGCATTGGACGTTTGGAAGTGGGCAGTGAAACAGTAATAGACAAGAGCAAGTCTATAAAGACATGGCTGATGCAGATATTTGAGGTTTGTTTCTTTCATTACAAAAAATCTTTTCAGGCCCCCTTTGGAACAAAGGAAACTTTCCTGTTTCCTGCGTTTCCAAAGGGGCCCTCGATTTTTTTTTTAAAAAAAACTTAGATGGTTGAAGCTTTCAGGTATGATCCAGTGATCCTTGTTGATAAAGCTAAAAAGTGAAATAATTCATTTTATTTTCAATATTTGTCTTGAAAATTTCAAATTGAGCTTGCTTCTGCTACAGTTTCTGACAGCTTCATCTGAATTCAGGAATCTGGCAATACTGATATTGAAGGAGTTGACTCTTCAAATGCATGCTATGGTGGAACAGCTGCATTGTTTAATTGTGTTAACTGGATTGAAAGCAACTCATGGGATGGGCGTTATGGACTTGTTGTTTGCACAGACAGTGCGGTAGGTGACATGTTATTCTTCAGCTTGCAACTTGAGTAAAGATGATATTTATACTCCCTCCATACTGGTAATTCAAGTCGTTTTGGACAAGGCTTGAGTCAAACATTGGGGATATAAATCATGAATAACTTTTAAGTTGTTGAGTTTGAAAATGTGAAAACCATATGAATAGATTTGTCTTGAAAAGTATTTTCATAAAAATATACATATATTACTTTCCAATAAATATTTTTATAAAAATAATAAGTCAAAGTTATGCTTTGTAGACCGTTTCGCTATCCAAAATGACTTGAATTACCAATATGGAGGGAGTATTAGCTAAAACATGATTATTTTACTTGACCTTTTGAAGCACTTGCTATTTCTCGTGCTGACATTTTCAATCCACTTTGATATCCTTTCTTTCAGGTTTATGCTGAAGGTCCAGCTCGTCCTACTGGTGGTGCGGCTGCTATTGCAATGCTGATTGGACCAAATGCTCCTATTTCTTTTGAAAGCAAATATAGGGGATCTCATATGGCCCATGTATATGACTTTTACAAGCCCGATCTTGCTAGTGAATATCCGGTCTGTCTCTACTCTACATGTGTTTTGCACACCAAAACAGACGCAATAAACTTGAAAGTTAATGGAAAGGAATTTATGCCGTGTAATGTGTGTAGGTGGTTGATGGGAAGCTATCACAGACATGTTATCTCATGGCATTGGACTCCTGCTACACTGTATTTTGCAAAAAGTAAGTTATAGCACTTTTATTTTAGCACATTAGCCAAGTTGAGTGAGCTGACTGAATCTGAATCCACTATCCCATATTTCAGGTACGAAAAGCATGAGGGAAAGCAGTTTTCAATTTTTGATGCAGATTATGTTGTGTTCCATTCTCCATACAACAAGGTACCAGAAACACACTTACAATATGATTTTAATATTTCCGTAGCAAAGTGCACATGACAGGTGGCATCTTGGTGATGGTCTTGCAAACCCAACTTAAAATTTGTTGCTCTCTGCAAAGTATTTTTTATTATTTGTTTTCCTAATTATAAGTTTTTGTTTTGTTCAGCTTGTACAGAAAAGCTTCGCTCGTTTGTACTACAATGATTTCTTGAGAAACTGCAGGTTGGTGATTTACTATATTAGCATCTTTGCATGCTTCAAACAGTAAACTATTTGATTCACTTGTCAAAATTGACAACTGGCTCAACTAAAAGATTTCCCATCCATATCAAGCAGCACGGTTGATGAAGAGTCAAGGGAAAAATTGGCACCCTATGCAGGCTTGTCATCTGAAGAAAGCTACCAGAGTCGCGACCTTGAAAAGGTATATAAAAGGTTAGATAACTAGAAGTATCTCCACATGGTCAAACTATCTGGCGCTGATCAATTAAGCTGTGCTACACAGGCATCTCAGCAAGTTGCAAAGAACCTGTACGAGTCCAAGGTTCAGCCAACAACATTGATCCCAAAACAAGTTGGGAATATGTATACAGCATCACTCTATGCCGCTCTTGCATCGATTATTCATAATAGACATGAAACTCTGGTATAATACTATTTAGTATTTGCAGTGTGTGTTTCCCTCTGCTTTTACAAGACTGGCCGATCGATGTTAAAGTAATTTCTTTTCTTTCTGTACTTTTGACATGTCCAGGCAGGCCAGAGGATTGTTATGTTTTCATATGGCAGTGGGTTGACATCAACAATGTTCTCTTTCAAGATTAACGAAGGCCAGCAACCTTTCAGTCTACTGAACATTGCAAACATAATGGATGTTTCCAAGAAATTGAAGGCAAGACATGTGGTGAGTATTAGCGATATTCTTTCAAGAAAAAATCTTCAATTATCACTGAAGCCCACTGTGTTTAACATAAAGTGAGGGTATGTTCCATGCAGGTTCCCCCAAAGAAATTTGTCGAGGCACTGAAACTGATGGAGCACCGCTATGGGGCGAAAGATTTTGTGACCAGTCAAGATACAAGTTTGCTATCCGCAGGCACATATTATCTCACGCACGTTGACTCCAAGTACCGAAGGTTCTATGACGTGAAAGGTGACATTGTCACCACTGCAATGTCCAACGGGCACTAATCTGTCTTCTGCCCGAAGCTGCAACAGGTCAAATAACAGAGGCAGTCCTAAGCATTCTGAGTGTTCTTAGATTATCTATTAGGAGGGGAAGCTGGAGCTTAGATTAATCTCTGCCCAGTTGTAAGGTTGTAAAGTTAGTTAGAGCTGCGCCATTGTTGTAATGCTTGCTTAGTAAAAATTCTGGTGCTCTTCAGTTCTTTAGCGTGAATTGCAGTGCTTGCAAAATTCAAATCAAGCACACTGCTGGGTTATAAGAATTCTGAATAATCTGCAGAATCACTGGTTACATCCAAGTTATGCTGTTGAATGCACGATTTCATGTTTAACACGATTAATGCATCTGGATTAAGTTGTATTGCTGGAGCAGTCGTGTCGTGCCTTGATGGTTGGGCTGACTGGAGGGAGCTGAATAGCATGGTTTTTTCTTTTTGTGCTATAGAAATGTTTCTTGCCCTGTGAGGTACGCATGCAGTTTAGACTATACATTTTGTTGGTTTAGTAAAAATTTCTCCGGTATTCGTATTCTAGTTTCAATACCCAGGAAATGCACCATGCCTTGTTCGTTTGAACTTATCAGCTAGAATCTACAGTATTTTTCTCTCACAACAAAACAGCTTCAGTCGACTTATGTATCAGCCGAACAGAGCCTGGATTGTCTTCCGTTCATAGTTGAATTCGATAAACAATGTCCAGCGGTACGTGTGACCAGCCAATTTATTTATGGCATTTGGTTTTATATTCCCGCAAATCTGCATTCAAATTCAATCAAATAACACGCCCCATTTCATCCGTATACAGACTTTCCGGGCAAACGGAGGCCTGGCTGATTTCAACCCTTTCCTTTTACTGTACATTCAATAATGTGTAAATTGGCCAAGCCTAGCAATCGTCACTTGATCTTGATCACAACCGTCTATGCTTCATCAAACGGCCAGAAGATGCCGCAGCGCGCCGTGCTCCATTTGCTTCCTGGTGGCCCGTGGCCGTGAACAAACGGAATCGTGGAGCGCGCAGGGCAGGAGCATTCAGAACGAGCAATCGGAGTTCAGGACACGCTAAACCCCCACAAACATGTCTCGATCCGACGACGGCGAGGAGACCCTCGCCGCGCTGATACAAGCCTCCAGGACCCCTGAGGGCCGGGAGGGCCTCTCCGACGTGCTCGCCGACACCCTCTTCCTCCTCCCGGCCTCCCCGTCGCGCCTCCTGCTCCTGCGCCTCCGCCTCCTCCGCAACCTCCTCGCGGGCCACGAGCTCAACCAGTACGCCTTCATCGAGCGCTGCGGCCCCGCCGCCGTCGCCGCCTCCGTGCTCTCCTTCCCCTCGCTCGCCCCCGACGTGGCGTGCGCCGCGCTCCAGGCGCTCGGGAACGCCGCGCTCGCCGGGGAGTTCCACCGCGACGCCGTCTGGGAGGCGCTCTTCCCCGAGGCGCTGCGGAAGTTCGCGGGGCTCAGGGACCAGGGAGTCCTGGATCCCCTGTGCATGGTCCTCGACACGTGCTGCGGCGGGGAAGGCGGTCGCCGGAGGCTCGAGGAGCTGTGCCACCAGGAGCTGGGCCTGCCAATCCTCGTCCAAGTTGTCACTACGGCCTCGCAAGGTGAGATGACCTCGTCCCCGCAGTGCCGCAGTGTTCTTCAGCTGTCCTTTTAGCAGGGCCGAGCCGGCAAAAATTGGGGCCTTGTACCAAACTATAAAATGAGGCCTTATCTCTTGATAGACAGAATTATAGTAATTATTATAAATTCTACATACATATCATGCAAATGTATTAATCTCTTAGAACACGATAAATAACCATATATATGAAGGATAATTATAGTTTATAATATAATGATTGTTCGAAAAAACATTAGTTCATATAATGTTATGAAGGACAGTAGAATTCAAAATTGGGAAAAAGATTAGAATTATCTAGTACTCTCTCCGTCCAGAAACGAGTGCAATTTTAGCACAGTTAAAAGTTAAAATATCTCAAGTTTGACTAGCTATATATAAAATACATCAATATTTATGATATTAAATAAATATTATTAGATTTTTCATGAGGTATACTTTCATAATATGTTTACTTGAGCATTAATATTTTTTACTTATATATTTGGTTAAATATATTAGACACTTTGTACTCCTGACTCATATGTACTCCGTAGTACATAGTATGTAGTATCGGCTAGTTTCCAGTGCTAATACATGATGGTAGTTTATGCCATGGGCTTGAATTGATCCCCTAGCTTCTAGCTAGGCGTAGCTGGTAGTCACTAGTACTAGTTTGCATGCGCCTAATGACAAACTACCGTAGTGATGGCTGGTAGCTGACACATCAGGATTTGGGGGCCCCTAAAAATCATGGGCCCTGTTCCCACGCACCGCTCACACGCCCCTTGGCTCGGGCCTGCCTTTTAGAGTAAACAAAATACTGTAGTACTGTACGTGCTATGAACAGAAGGGCGGGCCTGGTGTAAGCGGTAGAGTCTTACCGCCTGTGACCGGAAGGTCCCGGGTTCGAGTCGCGGTCTCCTCGCATTGCACAGGCGAGGGTAAGGCTTGCCACTGACACCCTTCCCCAGACCCCACACAGAGCGGGAGCTCTCTACACTGGGTACGCTCTTTACTGTACGTGCTATGAACGTGAGGATTTATTTTCAGATACTAGTATTAGGTCAGTCTGTAATTTGACAGTTGGAATTATGATGCATTGTAGTACTAGTATCAGATTGTTGCATTGCATAGCAAGATGTCTGAGCCTGCTATCGTAGTTAGAAATTGGGATGCATACTTTTGTTTATATCTAATGACAAGAAAATGGTATGGTTATTTTGTTGCAATGTGCAGTATAGCCTTTAACACTGGGATTTATTATAATGTTATAGGAGTTCCTCCGTGTTGTTTTGTCTGTACAAGTACAGAGCTGTATATGACCCTAACCAGAATTATGTAATGCAGTGGGGCACAAGGAAGAGTGGTTAGAGTGGCTTCTGTTCAAAGTCTGTGTTGAGGAGCAGAAGTTTGAGAGCTTGTTCTATGCCTTATGCTCCACTAATGATGTTGAGCGCACAGACAGTGGCGAGTATAATGCTAACCATGTTTTTCTTCTGGGTACGCTGTCAAGGTGTTTGAACAGCCATCCCAAAGAAGTTACTGTCTCGGACAGTTTTGCGCATGATGTTTTCAATCTACACAAGCATGCTGCCGAAACTGTGAATTTTACTCACCGAGGTACCTCCCCTCTTCCAACTGGGAGCCCTGCAATTGATGTCCTTGGATATACACTGCAGCTCCTGAGGGATATCTGTGCCTGGGAATCCACCTCATCAGATACTCAACGCCCTGTTGACTCGCTATTGCAGACTGGCTTTGTAAAGCGCCTTCTGAGATACCTAGGTGAGCTTGAGCCACCAAGTACAATCAGAAAATCAATGGCAGGAGGACAAGGAGATAACCATCCAGCTCTTGAAAATGCAAAGGTCTGCCCATACATTGGTTACAGGAGAGATTTGGTCGCGGTCATTGCTAATTGCTTACACAGAAGGAAGAAGGTGCAAGATGAGATTAGGCAGTTAGGTGGGATCATGTTGCTACTGCAGCAGTGCATCATCGATGAAGATAATCCATACTTGAGGGAGTGGGGTCTGCTAGCTGTTAAGAACTTGCTTGAAGAAAATGAAGAAAATCAGAAGGAGGTTTCTGAACTTGAGATGCAAGAACCTGTTATAACTCCAGAGATTGCTAACATAGGCCTCAAGGTGGAGATAGACAAGGAAACAGGTCGTCCAAAACTGGTCAATACTTCTGATGTAAGTATACCTGTACCTGTCTACCTGATCTAAAATAAGTTTGGATTGGATATTTATAGATAACTGCATTTGCTTTTATCCACGTCTTATTATCCTAAATGTTTGTTAAACTAGATAACTGGTTCATTCTGTGATTTGTTTAATTGTTTATCAAGAGCATTCTATTGTAGTATTTGAAATCTAGGTTACACTGCAGTTGCATCGAGTTGTGTTTATTCTTAATTGTTATCTACTATGTAGTTGTAAGCTCTTTGCTCATAATTTCGTATGAATATAGACATATAGTTGAGTTGTAGATGAACTTGTCTTTCTGCGTTCCCTATGAGTCATAAATTGATAATTTGACCAAATACGTACCGATGTCTTGGACTGTGGTTGCATAAAACTGTGTTAACAAATCTCAGTATTTTTAATATTGAAAATAACCGCTGGCATTTTGTCATTAAATTGGTTATACTGTTCAATTGCAATGTGACAGCAGCAGTGTTATCTGACTGATTGACTGACTGCATAATTCGTTTTGCAGACTTGAACTCTGACTACAGGCACTGCCATAATCAAAGTTATGTTCATGCTGTGGCTATGAATACATGTGCTACCTTTTGGTTGAAAAAGTCTGCAATGTACTCCAATGAGGAAGAGGTCGCATGTATATATGGTGGTTATGATTGAGAAAACAGAATTTCGCTACGAGTGATTTGGATTTTGAGAGAAGTAATTCGTTGTAAGCAAAGCAGTTACAGAAATGTATGTGGTTGGTGGTCTCGAAACTAAAATTTGTATGCGGAAAACATGGATATGCGCTAAACATGTGGTCCTTCCTGTGTGGAAAATTTAGTTTTATGCCGTTGATATATTACAGTTTCCAAAATTTCCGTTATGTATCTATAATTAGTCTGGGCAAACATGGTGCCATCGATAGTCCATCACTACGTAGCGTTTCAGAACTGTAGTATTTGCTGTGCAGGTAGTCCTTGCGTATCAGTTAATCTAGGCGAGCAAGGTGTGTAGTGTGCTTGATAGTAGATAGTAGTAAGTGTTAGGTTTGCCCACCAGTTAGGTCCAACGGCCTTTTGGGCCTTGTTCTCGCGCCCTGATCGGGGGCGTCTAACCCTACATGGTTGGTGGGTCCCGTCACACTGCGCTATAAATAAAGGTGGGGGCCGGCAGGCTCTCGATACGAGGTTCACCTAAGCCGCGACTCTCCACCGATATTCCCCATCCCGATCCGAGAGGGGCGCAGCCAGTGACGGGAAGCCGCCACCGTCTCCACTGCGCCACCACTTCACTGCACCGACTCCTCTCTCCACCGAACGTCGCTGCTGGCACGCAGATGGCATCCGTGAACGAGTTCCCGGCCGGCACTTCGACCACTACGGCCTTCGATGGTCTGCAACCTCTCACTCCCCTTCTCTCTGCCTCTTTGTAGATCGTATGTTAGGTTTTTTAACTACTGGGATCCAAGAACATGTACCTCTACTTCACTGTGTACATGTATTCCTATTACTATGCATTCCGATCTGATGAACTTGACTCGATTGAGTCCTACGAAAATTAACAATGGCATCGGAGCCAGGTCTATTGAAAGAAAGATCGAACGATTGAACCAATTTAAGATTCGGAAAGAAAAGGTTCAACCGAAACCCTAACCCTAATTTGTAACCCCATCCCAAATCGGGTTAATCCCAAAAGAAGAAGAGGAAAGGGGAAAGAAGGGGAAGAAGAAAGAAAAAGAAGGGTCGGAACCCTAACCCTAACCCTAGTTTCCCATTCAGATGAACTCGAAAAGAAAAGGAAGAAGAACAATACAAAGCCGAAGGGGAACGGGTGGATCTACCTCACCGTGCGTCGGGATGTCCCTTCGCCGGCGCGGGAGAAGAAGCCGAGCCGGGGGAGCTGGCTCGCCGGGCTCGGCCAAGGAAGCGCCGCAGCCAGGCCGCTCGACGGTGGCGTGCTCACCCGTTGGGGAGCACGCGCGCCGGCGAGGGGGCCGGCGACGGCGCCATGGCCGCTCCACCGTCGTCGCTCTCGTTTCGCTCGCTCGCTGTCACTCTCGGTCGCTGCTGGATTCGCTGAGGAAGAAAGAACGGCAGAGAGAGAGCGAAGAGAGAGAGCAAGGGAACAAATGAAACTAGGGTTCGGGAGGACGCGGCCGTCGGCGGGTTTTTATTCACCCGAAACGAACGCTCGGCCGTCCGATCAGATCCAACAGCGCCAGATGCACGGGCCGACTCGCAGCCCACGCGGGCGCGCGCGGCAGCACGACTTTGCCGGCCCAGGCCCAGGTTGCGGCCTGGGTACGGCCTGCGCGCGCGCGGAGGACTGGGCCGAGCCGGTTTTTGCCGTCCTGGGCCGCGCTGGGCTGAACTGATAAGGAATTTTTTTTTGTTATTATTTTTCCAGAAGCAATTTTAATGCATATTTTTTTATGAATTTGAATGATTTTGATATAATTTTCTGTGCAAATTTTATCCAACGATATTTTGCCAGAAAACAGTAAAGTACTTAGTGCTTCTGGAAAAATAATAATATGAAAAGATTATTAATGTTTCCGCTGTGCATGATAATTATTGTTCTTTTTGATTAAATTTGAACCAACGGGATAATTTAATTTTAAGAGAAGTGATGAATTTCTGATAATTTTGATGAGATTATGATGTTGTTATTTTCTGACCAACGTTGTTAATAACAATATTATAATTTTGATCCATGAGAAATTGTACATTAATTTTACTTCTGCCCAACGGTGATGTAAAATGTTTTGCATGGATGAATTATAAGTTTTAATTTGACCAACATTGAGTTAAAGCATGAAATTTTATATATAAAGGTTTCTTACTTACTCTGGTGTGGTTTCAGGAGGCAAATGCATTGTGAACATTGCCAACATCCCGACACTCAATGGGACCAATCACCGTGTGTGGCGGGAGAAGTATGAATTAGAACTTGCGTTGGGAGAGGTCGATTTTGCCATCACCTCACCGTGTCCTACTGAGCCAGAGGACCCAGTGAGAGGTGAAAATGAATCTGACGCTGATTTCGCTGCTCGAAAGCGTGATCATGCTGAAATAAGAATGAAATATGACCTTGAACATAGGCAATGGACTCTCTCCAACCGCAAGTGCCTGTTGGTGGTCAAGGCCACCATAGAAGAACAGATAAGGGGCTCAATCCCTGAATGTGCTACTGCCAAAGAATATCTTGAGAAAATCAAGAGTCAGTTTACTGGGTCTACCAAGGCCACAGCAAGTTCACTGATTAAGAAGCTTGTGAATGAGAAATTCACTGGTGGTAGCATAAGAGAGCACATTTTAAAGATAAACACTACGGCATCTAAGCTAAACGAAATGAATTTGAAGGAGGATTTCCTGATTCATTTGATTTTTGCTTCTTTGTCAAAAGAATATGACACCTTCATTGTGAATTACAATATGCAGCCTGAAAGATGGGGCATAGAAAGACTCATCTCAATGTGTGCTCAAGAAGAGGAGAGGATAAAGTCCTCACAGGGTGAATTCGCTCATTTTGTGAAGGATAACAAAAGAAAGAACTTTAATGGTAAAAATTCTAAACCACAAGGGAAACCTAAGTGGAATAAGGCCTCTTCCTCCAATTCGCAGGGAAAGAAACCCCAGGATTCTGAGAATCAGTAGTATGGTGGAGCTGAAAAAGATCAGTGCAATCACTGCTTTAAGAAGGGACACTACAAGAGGGATTGTCCAGACTTTCTGAAATCTCTGCTAAAGAAATGTGATAAATTTATTACATTTGTAGATGAATCCCTGTATTTATGTTATGATAAATCCACTGGTGGGTTGATTCAGGAGCAACTACTCATGTTACAAATTCCTTACAGGGGTTAAGTGGGACGAGAACCTTGCAAAGAGGAGAAAGAACGATTAAAGTTGCAAATAAAGTGCAAGCCAATGTTGAAGCCATTGGAGTTTTTTCTTTAGAATTGAATAATGGTTTTGTACTTAGACTTAAAGAAGTACTTTATGTTCCCTCTTTGCGTAGAAATTTGATAAGCGTTTCGAAACTTGATGATGGAATTGATTGCCACTTTGGTGGTGGCAAGTATAAGATACTGGTTGATAATAAATGTGTCGGTCTTGCCTTCCGACAAGACAAGCTTTATTTATTATCTCTTGCTGAGAATACGAACAATGTATGCGATGAGAATGTGGATGATTCCCTATCTACGAATGTAACTAAGAAGCGGAAGAGAATTGATACTGTCTCTTCGAAATTATGGCATTGTCGCTTGGGCCATATTTCGAGGGGGAGAATAGAACGATTGGTTAAGGAATCAATTCTCCCGCACTTAGAATTTTCAGATTTAGAACAATGTGTTGATTGTATCAAAGGAAAGTATGTCAAGAAAATTAAGAAAGATGTCAAACGAAGCACAGGAATTTTAGAAATAATCCACACAGATATATGTGGTCTTTTTCCTGTGAAAAGTGTGGATGGTTATGATTCGTTTATAACATTCACAGACGACTACTCTCGTTATGGCAATATTTATCCAATTAAAGAAAGATCGGAAGCATTGGATAAATTCAAGATATTTAAAGCTGAGGTTGAAAATCAGCACAATAAGAAAATCAAGATAGTACGATCAGACCGAGGTGGAGAGTACTATGGGCGACACACCTCATATGGCCAAATTCCTGGACCGTTTGCAAAGTTCCTACAGGAAAATGGCATAGTTGCTCAGTACTCCACACCGGGGGAGCCTCAGCAGAATGGAGTGGCTGAAAGACGTAACCGTACCTTAATGGATATGGTAAGAAGCATGATAAGTTACTCCACATTACCGATTAGTTTATGGATGGAGGCGCTGAAAACCGTCATTCACATACTTAATCGTGTACCAAGCAAGTCGGTGCCTAAAACACTATATGAATTGTGGACAGGAAGGAAACCCTCACTCAACCATTTACGTGTGTGGGGCTGTCCAGCCGAGGCAAAAGTTTTCAACCCGAACATAGGAAAGTTAGACTCCAAGACAGTCAGCTGCCATTTTATTGGCTATCCAGAAAGATCGAAAGGATATCACTTCTATTGTCCTGACAGACATACGAAGATTGTAGAAACAAGACATGCTGTGTTCTTGGAGGATAACATGATCAGGGGGAGCATGGTAGCACGAGAAATAAGCCTACAGAAAAAGTGGGTACATGTACCCACTCCGATGGTTGAAGAACCATTCTTCACGCTACCTGCTGCTGTTGCATCGACAGTGCAGGACACTGTAGTGACAACATCTGTTGCAAGTTCTCCCGTGGCGACAATGAATGAACATGAGGAACCTATCCTTGAGGAACCTATCCTTGAGGAACCTATAGAACCAAATGTTGCACATGAGGAAGAACAACAACAGCCCAATGTGGAACAAGTGCCGGAGGCACCTAGAAGGTCTCAAAGAATAAGAAGATCAGCTATTACTGATGACTATGAAGTTTATGAAACAGAAGAATGTCAGATGGGGGATGATCCCACCTCATTTAAAGAAGCCATGAGAAGCGACCACTCATCAAAGTGGCTTAAGGCCATGGAAGATAAATTGAAATCAATGAGTACCAATAAAGTTTGGGACTTAGAAAATATTCCTAAAGGGGCCAAAACAATAGGCTGTAAATGGGTTTACAAAACGAAATATGACTCCCAAGGGAATATAGAAAGATTTAAAGCGCGACTTGTGGCGAAAGGCTTCACGCAAAGAGAAGGGATTGATTACAATGAGACGTTTTCTCCAGTCTCATGTAAAGATTCCTTCAGAATTATAATGGCACTTGTAGCCCACTATGATTTAGAGTTACATCAAATGGATGTAAAGACGGCTTTCCTAAATGGGGATTTGGAAGAAAATGTTTATATGGCACAACCGAAAGGTTTTGTCGTAAAAGGAAAGGAAAATATGGGATGCCGCCTGAAGAAATCAATCTACGGATTGAAGCAAGCTTCAAGACAGTGATATTTGAAGTTTGATAGAACGATAAAAGGTTTTGGGTTTAAAGAAAATGTTGAGGACAATTGCGTTTATGCAAAGTTCAAGAATGGAAAGTACATATTCCTAATTTTATATGTGGATGATATCTTACTTGCTAGTAGTGATATCAATCTACTAATGAAAACGAACAAATTCTTGTCCTCAAACTTTGATACGAAAGATCTCGGTGAGGCCTCATTCGTTTTGGGAGTAGAGATTCACCGAGACAGGAGAAAAGGGGTTCTAGGATTATCGCAAAAGACATACATAGAAAAGGTCCTGAAGAAATTTAGTATGCATGCGTGCAGTCCTTCACCTGCTCCTATAGTCAAGGGCGATAGATTTGGGGAACATTAGTGTCCCAAGAACCAATATGAAATTGACCGAATAAAAGCGGTACCGTATGCTTCAGCTGTTGGAAATTTACAATATGCTCAAGTATGTACACGTCCTGACCTAGCTTTTGTTACCGGGTTACTTGGCAGATATCAAAAGAATCCAGGAATTGAACATTGGAAATTAGTGAAGAAAGTCCTGCGTTATTTGCAGGGTACGAAAGGCCTCATGCTTACGTATAGAAGATCTGATTCCCTGCAGATAGAGGGGTATTCAGATTCTGATTATGCGGGAGAAGAAAAAAAATCCACGTCAGGATATATATTTACTCTCGCAGGAGGGGCTATATCGTGGAAAAGCTCCAAACAAACTGTAACTGCATCCTCGACAATGTATGCCGAGTTTGTAGCATGCTATGAGGCAACGGGACAGATGAATTGGCTGAAGAAATTCATACCCGGATTGAAAGTGATTGATAATATAAATGAACCACTGAGATTGTATTGTGATAACAATCCAGCGGTACAGTATGCTCACAACAATAGGTCAAGTGGTGCTGCCAAACACATTGACATAAAGTACTATGTTGTGAATGATAAAGTTCGAGATTATATAATAAATCTTGAGCATATAAGTACAGAGAAAATGCTCGCGGATCCGCTCACAAAGGGCTTACCACCCAACGTGTTCAGAGAACACGTAGCCGGCATGGGTTTAAGGGAAAGCCTATAATTCCCGAACATACGAAGGGCCCAAAGAAAGTTTACATTTCAAAACGGAGAAGTGTATTGTGGTTGTTAGTCTAACGGCACTAATTGCTGTGACGATGAGACAGTTCTATGCACTAATCTGTGATGAAATAGGATGAAAGCAAGAAAAATATGAATTGAAAGTTTTGAGTATGAAATTAAAGAACGAAGAATAGATGAGAGATCAAGGGGGAGAATGTTAGGTTTGATCTCCCACTAGTTAGGCCCAATGGCCTTTTGGGCCTTGTTCTCGCGCCCTGATCGGGGGCGCCCAACCCTACATGGTTGGTGGGCCCCCGTCACACTGCGCTATAAATAAAGGTGGGGGCCGGCAGGCTCTCGATACGAGGTTCACCTGAGCCGTGACTTCCCACCGATATTCCCCATCCCGATCCGAGAGGGGCGCAGCCAGTGACGGGAAGCCGCCACCGTCTCCACTGCGCCACCACTTCACTGCACCGACTCCTCTCTCCACCGAACATCACTGCCGGCGCGCAGATGACATCCGCGAACGAGATCCCGGCCGGCACTTCGACCACTACGGCCTTCGATGGTCTGCAACCTCTCACTCCCCTTCTCTCTGCCTCTTTGTAGATCGTATGTTATGTTTTTTAACTACTGGGATCCAAGAACATGTACCACTACTTCACTGTGTACATGTATTCCTATTACTATGCATTCCGATTTGATGAACTTGACTCGATTGAGTCCTACGAAAATTAACAGTAAGTAGATATGCCGAGTTTCTGAAATTCTTATCTGGTTCTGTGTTGAAACCTGGAATTTGTTGTCATGTATGCTAGTTCTAAAGCTTTTAAGTTTTTTTGGTTAATAAGATTGTACTTAGCATATTATTACTAGAGATGTCATGAAAAATGGTTGTAAGCTTTGCTCATGATTTGTTCTGATTATGCGGGCTACCAAAACTACAAGGAATTTGTTGGTACTTGCTTTTTTGTATGTTCTGTTTCTTGCTCCTGACCAAGGACAGTGCTGACTGCATTTTATGAAGCTGATACATACAAAAGTAACTCAGCACCAGCCCCTGGTGTTGGGGTTCCAAGTATGGTGGTGTTGGCCAAGTGTTCCTTCATTTGATCAATTGCCTCTTTTTTTTTTTGATAAGTTGATCAATTGTCTCTCGCTGAGGAGTGCCCCATACGAAGTCATCTTTGGAGCCTTTAAAGGATTGGAATAACGGGAAGCTTTGCTTAGCTGACTTTGAAATGAATCTATTTAAGGGCAGTTCGTCTTCCCGTGAGCTTTTGAACTTCTCTAATGTTTTTGCGGAACAACTAGGGCCCAGACGTTCGGCGCGAGGACACGTCCGGACACCCGCGCCCGCCCCGCCTTTAAAAAAAACTGCCCCGCCTGCCCCACATGCAACTGCTGCCCGCACACAACTCTACGTGACTGCGCCTACACGTCTACGCCTGCAAACCCGCCCCTGCATGCTAGTGCGCCTACGCATGCAGTTGTGCGCTTCGTGCCTGCTGATGCCCACCTTGTGTCTGCTGATGTCCGCCTCGTGTGTGCTGATGCGCATGCAGGTGGGGACCGCTACGCACGCACATACCGCATTTGCATGTGCCTGCTTCCTACGCCTGCTAATGTTGCAACATGAAAGCACTTCTGTAGCATACATCTTAAACATTTACAAAAAATACATTTGTAACATATGTGTATTGCAACTACAACATCCAAATAAACACATTTGCAACGTAAGTATGAAACAGATGAAATATTTTGTATAGACAATTGCAACATATGTCTGAAACATATGCAACATTGCAACACATGCAACATCCAGATGAAACACTTGCAACATAGGTTTGAAACATGTGAAATATTTGGAACATACACTTGCAACATACATGTATAGCCACGGTAACATATGCAATATCCAAATAAAATATTTGCAACATACGTTTGAAACAACTGAAATACTTGAAACATACACTTACAACATACGTGTATAGCTATTGCAATATATGCAACACCAGATCTACTTTTACAGCATGTGCTCATCTACTTGCTGCCATCCAATAGAGGTTATGACGCGGCGCGGGGGAGTGTAGCGCGAGGCGCGAGCGAGGGCGTGAGGCGCGAGCGAGGCACAGGCGGGGTGTGTGGCACGAGGCGTGAGGCAGGTCTGGTGCGACCGTGCGAGGCGTAGGGGCACGCGGCGGATCCGTGCGACCGTGCGAGGCGCGAGTGGGCATTACCGATATTTTTGGAGGCTTCAAGACGTCACAGATTGCACAACGAGGGACTCAAACTGCAGCTAACAGTACTAGATGTAGCCAAGCAAATGCATCAACAGATAATAGAACACGATTCTGATGTCAAAAGAATCACTTCCAACATTGAAGAGGTTACAGGACTCTCGTATGATAAACTTACAAAATGGGGAAGTAACCAGAAGTACTTCCCAGCCCCAGATCCATTATGCCCTAGACGGTGGGTTGATCCGAAACACGTTGAGGCATTTCTTCAGCTAAGAAAATACAACATCTGAACGGAGTACATACTTGGCATTCTTTTTCACAACCCGGGCTTCATGCAGCATACATTTGGCACCATGTAGGTGGAGGAGTGCCATTCCTTGCACTGGAGCAACCTATCACGCAGTAGCCTCAGATTAGGATCATTCTAACGTGTGGCACTATACCAACCACCGGTCATATATATAGATAATAGATATAAAATAGGGTCATGCAATGTTGTTTGACCCTCAGGCACCTTTCCAACTTTTACAGTGGGAAATCACATGATTATGGATGACTGGTGACTATTCTATAATCTACATGAAGTTCTGAAGTGCAAGAAAGACTCGTAAGCTGTCATGTGTGCATGACAGATTGCTTAGCTGATACTTTCTCTTGGGCATAATTGTCCCAATGCAGACAACAAACTGGATGGCAGTGCATATAATCCACTTTGCCTCCAATGGTATGAGTGAGAAACCAGACACAAGATGAAATTCAATTAATTGCCAGCAGTACAAGTTCTCCACGAAAGAATTCCTTTGGATGAAACAATCAGAGAGACTCGATGCAATTTTATCAAAGAGATGAGGATTTTGGAATCAGGAAGTACCTCGGCAACAACTCCACCTCTTTGATCGTAAAAGACAGTCTCCCCTCCCACAAGAGCTTGTGCAGATGAATCCTTTGCACTTCCTTTGCCAGAAAGGTAAATTAAAAGCGTATAATATGTTTTAGAACCATCCCCAAGGTCGACACTCTCATCGATATGCCGACCAAATCGCTGACCTTCAGTGTACCTGTCCGCAACAAAAAATCAGCATTCGATACCATTCACGACTCAAGCTTTCTAACAATGTGGTTATCGCATTAGCCCAGCAGCAGATCACTGCTCAACTTCTAACAGTACATACCTGTAGAACCTGATATTTGGATTCAATCCTGTTGCTACTTTGCCAGAGACGCTGATGTCTGTAAAAATTCTGTTTATTCCTGATTCCCAAATGGCTTGAGCAAGCAATGGATCCGTCACAGATATCCGATCGTTGTCTCTGTAAGCCTCCCCCTTTAGTGGCCCCAAACTGCCCTGGTGTGTGAAGCCCATAGACTCAGCAACATCAATGAAAGTCTTGGCCTCGGCGGAAGTGAAGAAGTCTGGAATCTATAACAAGTTGACAATTGCTCAGAACTCAGAAGAGATAGGATCAGGTTGCCGTGACAATTAGCAACTCTTCTTTTTAACAAAGCCTATGATACTCTTTGGCAGAAATTCTTTTCAATCGAATAGCATGCCATCAGAGATGGCTTCTACTTCCAAAAGTCATTCTTATCAGGAATTCAGGAGGCCATAGTGGTCTACCATGATTGGCGTTTCCATACAGAGAATAACTTTGCAGAAAACATACTTGCTTGTCTAGCTAGCTCAAATCAAGATTCTCTAATTCCAGAAAAAAGAGACGCCACCAAAATCAAGGATGGCCGTGTAATCATACTTGCTTCAAGGAGGGCTTACGGTGAGGAGGTGGGTGCCCTTGAGGCGATTAATCTGGAGATCCTTCTTGGGCTTGACCGCCGGCCATCTCCCGCCGCTGCCGCCGCCGCCGCCGCCGCCCTTCTTTGCCTTCTTGCCCGCCGAAGCTTTGTTCTGGCGCTGCTGGCCGGCGCCTCCTGCCGCGGGATCCATGGCTGCTGCTCGCTTCTTGCGGTTCGGTGGCATCAGGCAGACGGAGAAGGCTGACTGGGCCTGGGCCACTGGTTTCAATGCATTTTGCAAAAAAAGCCCCACGTTACCTCCTCAACTTTCGCGAAAGTCCGTTTTTTCTCCCTGAACTCTAAAACCGAACAAAACACCTTCTCAACTTTTAAAATCGTTCATCTTACCTCCCTAACCCTGTTATAAGCGATTTTAGAGGTGGTTTTGTCTTTTTCTTTTTTATTCATTTAGGCTGAATCTTTAAAAAATCATAGTAAATCATAAAAAAATCATAAAATGAAAAATTCAATTTTGTTGGACTCTACGTGAGTAGATCTATACAGTGAACATATAATATGGTATGCTTTAGTACAAAGTTTTTTATTGTGGCTTT
This sequence comes from Miscanthus floridulus, assembly GCF_019320115.1. Taxonomy (NCBI): domain Eukaryota; kingdom Viridiplantae; phylum Streptophyta; class Magnoliopsida; order Poales; family Poaceae; genus Miscanthus; species Miscanthus floridulus. The sequence continues at coordinate 201,134,834 of NC_089580.1, read as the reverse complement.
AGATTTATGTTTTTCTGAAATTAATTGGAATAATTCATAGCTGCAGTTTCTATGGTCCAATTATGATGAAATTTTTATAGTGGGTTAATTACTGTATGTTTTAATTATAGTAAAAATTCCATACTTATTGGATCATGTATAGCTTAGTTATAGATTTATTTATATTTAACAAGCATAAACCTAAATAAAATCTATAACTAAGTTATACATGATTCAATGAATATAAATTTTTTACTATAATTTAAACATACAATAATTAGTTCACCATGAAAATTTCACCATAATTGGACCATAGAACTGTAGCTATAAATTATTCAATTTAATTAAAAAACATAGATCTAAAGCCACACCAAAAACTTTGTACTAAAGCATACCATATTATATATTTACTGTGTAGATTTATTCATTTGGAGTCCAACAAAATTAGATTTTCCATTTTATGATTTTTCTATGATTTGTTATGATTTTTTTAAAAATTTAGTTGAAATAAATAAAAAAGAAAATGACAAAACCGCCTAAAAACTGTTTATAACATGGCCAGGAGATAAGATGAATGATTTCAAAAGTTGAGAGAGGTATTTTGTCTAGTTTTGAAGTTCAGCGAGAAAATTGAATTTTTGTGAAAGTTGACCGAGGCGATATGGATTTTTTTCAGATAAATCCATTCGCGCTCGCCCTCCGCCGCCCCGCAGTCGTCGATGGGAACGAGATCACCTAACTTCGATGAAAACGATTGCACCTGCAGTTAGGCACATCTGTGCCATTCGTTGCTGATCCGACAACACACCCACCAAAGTGACATGGGTTGCACAATGGAAAGGCCCATCACAGCCCACACATACCTGCTGTTGCTGAGAGCTCCCGTGAATAAAGAAAAATCAACGCCGCCGTCTTCGTAGTTCTAGTCGAGCTGTGCCGCCGTCGCCGTCCGGCCGTACGTGCCATCCTCGTTTTGGTCTCCTACGAGCGGGCGGAGATGTCAGACGCGCTGATCAACGACCTCGCCGGTGCCGGCGGCGGGATCATCGCCCAGCTCCTTATCTACCCGCTCCACACTGTACGTGGCTGACGACGCCTCGTTGCCTCGTTCCTCTTTCCCCTTCCTTGTCTGAATTTTTTGAGTGATTTTGCCTGATCCTTGCCGGTGATTTAGCCTGAATTTTTGTGTTACCGTCAGGTGTCTACTACTACTTCTACCAAGTATTTCAGAACAAGGCAGAGACAAAGGCCCTTGGGCGATCCAGGAGAGGGCTGGGCGATGGGTATCGGGATGCTCCAGTCTCTCACTGTCCAGGAGATTTTGCCTGATCACTTTTGAGTGATTTTGCCTGATCACTTTTGGAATGTAGCTAAGCACCTTGTGTTGACTACTATGTAACTTGTGATTGTATCGAAAGCACAAAAAATCATGCAAATTGTATAGATTGCCATTGTGTTGTAAATTGTCCTGGAATTCAAGAAAAAGTAACCGATTGTTGCAAGTTCAGTGATGCACAAAATGGTCTGTTCATTCAGAGATGCAAGCTCCAGAATGTTCAGAGATGCAGAAATGTTTCAGGAGGCTATTCCAAAAGCTATTCTCCTAAACAATCTATGTTTCAGGAGGCTATTTTCCAAAAGCTATTCTCCTAAACTACTAGAAGTCAGCAATAACATCATCTATGATTGCCCCCTGCAAAATAAAATATTCAAAAAAACAAATGAGGAATGTATTGATGGCCATGTATGGTTTAGAAAAATGGTGTATTAGATTGAAATATCACCTTCAATATCTGAGAGAAGGTATTGATGGTCATGTATGGTTCAGGCATTTCATTCATGGGCAAAGAAGTACTAGGATAAATATTTTGTACTGCTGCAGTATCTTGTATTGATGTTGTTTCTCGTACTGCATCTTCTTTTTTCTTTTTCTTACCTTCCTTCTTTGCAGTTTCTTGTTCCTTCAAATAAAAGAAATAAAACTGAGCATGTGCACATTAAACACAGTATTAGGAAATCTGATATATTTTGTGTTACCACATACCTTTGGACCATTTTCCTTTTTCTTTGCAACTCTGCGCATCTTTTCAAACCAAGCTTTTTTACGCTTTGAGGTTTTAGTTTCCACATGCTTTTTCTTTAGGCTTGCTGTACTCAACAAATCAATTGGGGGAGAATCATTTGTGGGAACATTGGTTGGATTCACTGCACTAGGAAGACTCATGATTTCTTCTTCGACTTGCTTGCTAACCATGTCAAGTGCCTCGTTGACTAATAGGACGCACCGTGGATGACTTGCAGCTTGGTGTGCCAAATTGAGGAATTTGCGAGTCATATTTTTGTAGCAAAGCATAGCATCTAATTTTGGATCCTCTATTATGTTTCGGCCTTGGTTGTCTTGTACAGCCCCACTGTGTGCTTCTCGAGTCCAACGCTTCAGTATATATTGTTCCGGGATTAACTTGATGTTCATTAAATCAAGAACTTTTAAAGCATGAGCACACAATATTCTGATTCTATTGAACTGCCCACAGTTGCATGTGCTTGTTTGGTCTGCAGGATCACCAGTAACTTTGTACTCCTTCTCAAGGATACAATTTTCGTCAATACTCCCAACTGCTACAACATATTCATTATTGTCTTCCAATGGCGTGGTGCATGCTGCCATGGACCTCTCATATTCAGATTGGAAAGCTTCAAAAACAATTGATGTGTATAGCTTGCTAGCTTGGAGTAACATAGGTGTCCTCATTTTGAGTCTTGGTAATTTCTTTCTTGATTCAAATTCAGCATGCAATTCATTATTTCTTTTAAATTCCACAACCCTTTCAAAATGCTTAAGGAATCGAATGATATCAAAATCTGATTTGAAATGTCTCTTCAAGTCACTGTTTAGACTCTCACTCAATTGTGTACTCCTCATTCCTAATGTGTACACATTAGTCATATAACATGCAACCCACTTTTCTCTTACCTTATATATACTATCCAACCAAGTTTGCTTGCTGGCCTTTGTCCTCATAGTGTTAAATGCTTCTTGAAATGTTTCTTCATCTTCATACTCATACATACATGCACTAAAATCTGCGAGAATACTTGGTTCTTCCTTATTGTCTTCATTCTTTCTTTTTGGAGGAGTATCTGATTCTTCATCGTCACGTTCAGCAAGATGCTTGACAGCGTTCTGCATAATGTGAAAAGTGCATAGACCATGCCAAGATTCCAAAAAGACCTCCTTAACAGCATTTCCCATTGCTGCATCTTGATCGGTATAGATTGTTTTTGGTTGCTTGCCATTATGTGCTTTTAGAAAGGTTTTAAATAGCCATTTGAAGGACTCAAATGTCTCATCGTACATGAGAACAGCACAAAAAATCACAGTTTCTCTAAAATGATTGAACCCAACAAATATTCCAAAAGGCCTACTCTCCCTGTTTGTTCCAAAAGTAGTATCAAAACTAACAACATCACCAAAATATGCATAGTCAGTGAGCATTTTAGCATCAACCCAGAAAATGTTAGCTATTTGTTCTTCCCGGTCCATTTGCAATGCATATTGGAATGACGAGTTCTCGTCAATTTTTTCTTGAAAATAGATAAGCATGCTTCCAGCTTGACCATATGCCATCTCACATTGGCGCTTGGTCCTTAAATAGTTCTTGTGGTCTCGAAGAGTGTAACTGAGATGAGCTGAGCCACCAACTTGGATAGAAGCCAACTCATGTGCAGCTTTGGGTCCAATTCCTGCATCGTCAGCCGTCTCAATTTCAAAACCTTGTAGCTCTGAAATTTTCTTTTGAGACACCAACAAATGTGAGGTTTGTGGCAACTGAAGGGTGTGATTGTGTTCCAAAATCACCTCAGTGACTTTATAATTTCCTTTCTCCTGGTCTAGTACGAGACTCATGCGAACTTCACAATCAGTTCTAGTTTCAGCTCTCGGAGACTTTATTAAATGATCTCTTTTATCTTTCAATCTGTGACCCTCATTCGCACAAACAAATCTGCACGACCTAATCTTTCCATCTGATTTTCTTTTGTTTGAGTATCTTTTTCTAACCTCAAAACATTTTTGACCACCATAGTTGACCCAAAACAACCAAGCCTCATGTGTACTGTTGAATTCCATGCCAACTTGAGGTGCGAAATTTGAAGAAAACTCATCCCTATAGCACACGAAATATTCAATAAGCAACTGAAATGTGTCTGAACGCATGGGGAGAAAGAAACAGGCATGGGTCACACACCTCTTTTCTTCCATCTCATATATTCTGAAAGCAAGTTGACATTTCTTCTTTAATCAATTCCAACATAAGCTGAGGTAGTAGAGGATAGCAAATAAATTAGAAGAAAACTGATACAATCAAACACATGTGGAGAGGAGAGAAGCGGTGCAAACCTGCAAACATATTTCTGGCGCACAACACAGGCAACAGCCGATCGCCGACGCCTGACGCCCGTGCTTGCAAGAAAGCCGATGGCCGACGCCGACGCCGACGCTTCACCTTCGCTAGCGGGAAAGCACGCAGTATTCGCGCCAAAAAGGAAAAGACGCCGCCAAATACGGAAGTGGCGGTGTTATTCTTGGGCCAAGGCCCATGTAGCAGAGGAGCACGGCAGCCAGAGTGCTTAGCCAATACGTGGAGACGTTGGATCAGCAGCGGACGGTGCTGATTATGCTGACTGCAGGTGCAGTCGTATGCTGTGAAGTTAGGCCATCTCATTCCCGTCGATGGGCTTCTCCTCCTTTCGCGGCCTCTCTCCCCATTCCCACATCGGATATCACCTATCGCGCGCCGTATTACTCCGGCCCCCGCCGCCTCCGTGTCCCTCCTCGCCCGTCTCCTCACACTCGCTGCGCTGATGCGGCAGCTTCGTTCCCCAATCTCAATGCACCAGTGTGCAACTCATGGTGAAGAAACGGAGGTTGGGGTTGACTACGTGGCGTTGTCCGCAGCGGATGACTGGATCGGTGGGGAAACCGGTGCTTGTTCCCGGTTCCTGGTAGTGGCGGAACTCGGAAGTTCGCCCGATGAGCGCGGCTAAGATGGGTTGAAGAAAAACTTGGCCCGGTGGGCGTCTACAGGTGATTATCTCGCTCTATCGACTACCGCTTCCCCCTATTTCGAATTCCTGCTGCTACTACGGTGCTTGCGAAATTCAGCAGATTGGTTGTTTAACTGATCACTAACATATTTGAGCTACTCCTTCAATATGTGCTTAGGCAATTCTGAAAATTTCAATTTCTTTGGTAAACTCGATTGGGTCAATGTCGTGTGATTTTTATGATAAGGTGGTCTGATTCTTTGTTCCAGAGGGCGAAGCCGGATATTTCTTTCCATTATATATGTCGGACAATTGTAAGTAGTAGCACACCCGGAGGTGAGCTACAATTCTTTTTTATCTGCTGCAGAAACTACTGTTACAGAGAAAAGTATAGAGCCAGATCCACTATTGTTTACCTTTCAAAAAAAACCAATAATGTGTTCATGTACAATTTACGTAACTGAACTGACGAACCATTTGGTGACACTGCTATTGGTTACAAAGTACTAACCTATTAATCTCTGGTGTTGACCTTCCTACAGAAAGCTAGGTGATCTCTTGAATCAATCCAGATGGAGGCATGGAATTCTCTTTTCTGCTGACACAATGTTGAAGGAGTGGGTCAATGTCACCCACAGTGACTTTGGTAACCTATAAGCTCTGCTCATATTGTGAGGTTTTCTTGGATGTTCAGGAACGAGCCGCAGATGTTCCCGCCAAGATCCGGGAATGTGGCACACCCAGACAGAGGATTCACCTTGCCCATGGAATCGATGATGACGGGGTACTTGAGCAGGTGGCCCTTCATCTCGGTCACATGGCTGGAGATGAATTTCTCCCAGTTCTGCTGTCCGATGTGCCGCACCTGCCTTGTGCACTCTAGGCTCTCCGGCCTGGTGAAGCTCTCCTCGATGGATCCGATGTGCTCTGCCCATAGAGACATCCTGTACCCAAAAATCTGCAGGTGAAAGCACACCAGATCAGCAAAGCCCATTTGTCTCTATGAAAATACACTATTCTCCTGCGTTGCCTCCGTAGGAACGTACGGTGTTGGCTAGTGAGTTAGTTTTGTTTAGCATTTAATGTTAGGATCTCTTTCTGGGTATTGCTAGTTTAACGTGTCTGTAAGCAGCAAATGTGTGCGCCACTCGCTTGGCCCACATTGTAAACTCCATTTTCCTCTTAATGAAAACATACGTTGCTCTACTATGTATTACCGAAAAAAAATCTCCTAAGTGTTCTTGGAAGGAAAATAACACAATTCGAATTGTGATATGAACTTCTGTTTTTGTCATTTTGCCACAGAAAATATGATACACAAGATAGCGCTATGGCAGTACTGCAATACCAAGTTACCAACTTATCAGAACTGAGGCATATTACCTGTCCTCGAGGAGCGGAAAGCGTATTTGCCCATGTGTGCTGGGGTTGGTATGTAGCCATTGCAATCTCTGTATCTCTAGTTCCTTCCATGGATCTCTGGTTGATGTTAGCAGACCCAATGATCACATATTCATCATCCACAATCGTGCCTTTCGAGTGCACATACACCATGAATCTCCTATTCTTCCGAGCTTGCTCCTGATTGGATATCCAAGTTGCAGCATAATTGTTTTTTTTTTTTTTGAAATCAGTACATCCTTCAGTTTTGGACATTTCTAAAGTGTGCCGCAATCAGCAGCAGAAAACAGAACAATAGTCTGCAGTCTAACCTGAGGGTTGCTGGCTGAGAATGGTCCACCAGAAGTGCAAGTAGTGTCCTCAGCTTCACGGTTACCAAGGCAGAAGAAATTCAGGTAATCCTGCGGCTCATATGTATCATCCAGTCCTACTTCTTTCAATGCCTTATAGATTATCTCATACATCATTTGCATTGTCTTTTTCTACAATTGTAAAAGGAAGAAAAATGAGTTACATGAGATAAGTTCCTATGCTGTTTCAAAAAGAGTTTATATATGAAAAATGGCAAATTTGTGAAGCCCACTGCTGGCATTGGCAAATTTGCAATTTTCTCGCTGCAGAGGGAGGCGCACGACTAAAGATTTACAGAATAGATAATTCACTGCTCCAAAACAAGGAAACAATCCTAATCCTAATACAAGTCATATTCTAATAACACAGACAATAGAAGGGTTGTAAGACCTAACCTGCCAATAGAGAATCCTTTGCGTAGGAGTTCTAGTAGGATTACCCTCAGGCCACATTGGAACTACTATGTAAGCTGAAAATCTCTCATTCGAATAAATCTTGTTTGCAATTTTGAGTGCTATCTCAATGGGTATCAGATTATTAGCACCTGCAATGTACTGTACTTCAGAGTCCTGAATTTTGTAGTACTTTAATTACTTTGTTTCTGGTGTTATTTGGGAAAATGAGGGGATCAACACAATTTGGACCACTGGATGCAAGAGAGTGCCATTGGGGTGTAATGGATCCAAATACATGCTTGAAACTTCAGATGTTCAGAAGGGAAAAGTGGATTTTTATGCTCACCAACATCTTTATGTGAATCCCAATTAAATGAAGAGCCAAGGAAGTACTGGTTCTCAATGTAGATGAAATGTTGAGCACCTCGGATGGCATTCACATATGCTGTATGCACGCTCATATCAATCAGTACATTTTTCCCACAAACAAGATTCTATTAATCAAAGCAAAAGTTTGTATTAAATCAAACAATGAAGCACTGCATATGTGGTCAACATAGGTATAATCTAGTGCATTTACCTTACTAGTGGCCTCCCGTGGATCTTTTGGAAAACCCTTGACAGAATTCGAATCAATTGATCGGAAAATCTGCTTTCCAAGTGAAATTTGCTCAGGGCTCCACCATGAATAACAGAATTTTTTATTTGCAGTGATTTATGGATCCCTTTGCCGGACTTACCTGCACATCCCATCTCTCTGGATCATTGTCATTTGAATAGATTTCGTCGTCAATGGCTATAATATCAGGTATCTTTTCAATCCAGAGCAGCGTATCATTATGCGATCTCGACAATTTTGACAGTTTCTTAGCGCCACTGCGCTTTGATGCCTTTAACCAGCGCTCCTCAAAGTTTTTCAGGACATCATATGCTGCTGGACCATCGATCTTGGAATGCAAGTCATGCCATGGCTCTCTTGGGCCACGAGCATCTTCAACCTGCGAGTAAATGGTTGACACATGAGGATCTAACGAATTGCGACGGGTTTCCTGTCTCCTAAAAGAAAAACAAAATGGAACAAAGCTCCAAGACAACAAGGGAGGAATTCTTTTTCTGGCCACTGCATAAGGTTCTCAACTAAATCAGTTTGATACAATACATGTGCAAAATTAGACCCACCGCAAAATTCGGGTTGTAATAATCTTCCTTGTGAAATGTCTGAAGAGTCCGAAATAGAGTGTGTCTTGGTGTATCATACCGCCCTCCGCATAAATCAAGGCCTCCTACAAAAGCAACAATCTTCCTTTTATGATTCCCAGCATCAGCATCCAAGATCACTGTTTTCTGATGATGAGTAAAGATAGTGCCTGTTTCCTGGAACCAATGGTTACCATCAGTGCACACCCCAGATGATATGGCTGCAGGTAAACATTAGGATGGAGAGAGGGATGCTTAATTTTATGTGGTCATCAGAATGTATAGTTATGCTCTAGTATAAGACCGGTTGCTTCACCCAGCTGTGCCTTTTCCCAGCAGATCGTGGGCAAAGCAGTATCTGAACCGAAGAGTGCTTGAAGAATCTCCGAGTCTTCTCATCCCTCGTGCCCATGTAACCTTCCTACAGGTAAGAATCCAATAAGCAAACAGGCTCTGTTCATATTCTACAACAGCACGGCTTATTGCCACATTTTTACAGCGACTACATGTATCCATAAAGTTTTTCTTTTTCTTTCTGAGATCCCAAATGAAGTCTGGGAGAGAGATCAAATTTGATGAAAGAAATGCAGTTCGAATATTTTTGGAAATGAAATGAAATCCTTGTCAAGCGCTTGGAGCCGCCCGGTGAACCATGCGTACGGCGTACCATCTTGATGCCGAGGACGCTCCGGGACGTGGGATCGTCCCACACGAGCAGCAGTACCCGCACCCCCTCCTGCGACTTCCTCCTGAGCAGGTCGCCGAGCGCCATGCCCCCGTGGCCGTCGCGCACCAGGTATATGGTGTGGAACACGGACCATCCGGTGATGTAGATGAGCCTCCGTGCCTGGGATATGGCGTCGTAGACGTCGCGCCAGCACTGGCCGTGCCGGTAGCAGGCGCCGTTCCCGAGCCTGACCTCCGGCAGCGTCCCGTCAGGCACGTGCGCGTCCTGGTACAGCGTGACCTTCCCTCCCCGGCGCAGCGGGAAGTAGGTCCTGGGCACGCCGGCGAAGTCTGGGCCCGGGGTGACGCCGTGGTGGTACATGGTGAGCCTCGCCACGGGCACGTACTGCACCGACAGCCGGAGCACGGCCCCCGGCGCGCACTCCTTGCCGTTGCGCTCGAGGACCGGGTACGCGCCCTCGACCCTGTCCCCGGCCTGCAGCCGGTCGGCGCGGACGGCGACGACGCCGATGAGCTCCGCGCCCACGACGTCGCTGTCCTTGACGACGAAGTTGACGGCGGCGGCCTCGTGCGCGACGGGCACCAGGAACTGCTGCGCCCACACGGGGTTCTCGTCGTCGGGGATGACGAAGGTGCGCGCCACCACCGCGGAGGCGACCTGCACCGTCACGTAGGGGTCGCTGGTCATGCCCTCCGACGGCTTGCACAGAAGGTCCCGCATCCTCTTGGACAGGATGTCCTTGTTGGGCAGGTTCCGCGCCTCGTGGATCCAGATTAAAAGGCTGCCGTGCAGCAGAACCGCCGGCGCGTCGTCACCGCCGGCGCCCTGCACCACCCAGGCGATGCTCTCGTCGTTGTCCTGGGGCATCGTCCGTCCGCGCGCCTGCCTCGATCCGATGGCACGGTTCCGCTCCTGCTGGGTGGCGGTGGCCTCCTCAGTCGTCACCCTCCTTCCCTCCCGCGCGGGCCGGCGTGCATGTGCATGCCTCCTCTCCTCTCGTCCCGCTCCCGGTACCCGGTTCGTCGTCGCGCGGATCGGCCGCTTCCCCTGAATTGGAGGGGAGCCTGGGACTGGGACTGGGACTGGGACTGGGAGCGGTTGAGCCGAAGAGTGTCCGCGAACTGGGCAAATGACGCTCCGTTCGATCCATGGGCTCCAAAGCCCTCAAGGCCTCCGTCATGACTGGGCCTAACCTATATGGGCTCTCAAGGCCCAACCTGCTTTGCAAACTAGGACTCATTTGGCAGGGTTTCCTACAGCTCTGGCACCTTGCTATGGAGCTGGTCTGCTGGTGAAATTAGATAAAAGTGGTTTCACCGGCTCCTACTCCCTGCATCCCAAATAATTGCACCTCTAGAGTTCAAATATTATCCCAAAATAAATGTTCATATAAAAAAAAGACATACAACACTATCCATCGGCAGTCAAAGTACCAACCACAAGTTTACCCGTCTACAACAAGTGTCAGACCCTTTTGTAGAGGCAATAATGTAATTCCCCATCCACAGTAACCTGCTCCCCCAAAATCTAGGCGTGCTTTTATTCTCGGAGAGAGGGAGTAGATTATTCATAGCTTATTTCGTATCGCTTTGGCGACAGTATCAACATTGAAGCGAACAGAACCACGCGCTGAACATCTAGAAGAGTAGTTATTTTGGACGTATGGCAGAGGAGCTAGAGTCATTTTTTTTCCATATAGAGATGGAGCTACGATTTGGGGCTCGTATGTGCGACTCTGATGATGGTGGCTACAGGGCGGGAGCCACACTAAGGCTCTCTTTGGTGCAGCTCACACATGCTTCACCTTCTCCTGCAAAACTTTGTAGCATACTGTATTGTACTGTAGCAAGAGTTTTTTTCTTTCTCTCCACCTCCAACATGAACTACCAAGAAAGATAAGCCAGTGAAGCCAGGTTAGAGAGGCTTCACTATAATAGCACTATAGTACACCACAGTGCAAAAGCAGAAGTCGTAGTAAGCCCCTTCAAAGAGATCCTAAATAAGCCCTTAAGGGAGGAGAAAGAAATGGGTCATATTTTATTTAGTGCCTCAACCTTCAAATACAAGTTGTGGCAAGGTCATACTACTTTGGGGTGGGGTGGGGGTGGGGGGGGGGGGGGGGGGTTGGATGGAAGTCCATGTTTTGGATGTCAAATAGAAGGCCTAAACATGAACTAATCATAGTCTAACAAAAATTGATAGAGGCTAATTGTTGAGTAAAACTTATTAGAAAAAAAACTTTAATTAGTCTACATTTACCCTACTATTCAACAACGGACTAAATTTTAGTTCAGCGATCCAAACAGACCCTTACTATAGCGTGTTAGAAAAGGCTTACTCCCTCCGTCCTAAATTAACTGTCGTTTTGGGTTTATGTGCCACAAATTTGACTCGATTTGTAGAAAAATATGTGTAATATTTGTATCTCTAAATAAATTTGTTAAAAAACTAGATTCAAAGATCTTTCCGGTAATACTAATTATATACCATAAATATTAATATTTTTTAAAATATATTTAGTTGTTTCTTGGAAGCGAAAACGATAGTTATTTTGGGAGTATATGCTGAAAAAAAAAACTATGCTAAGGTCTTACTGTGACTATTCCCTGGTGTACCGATGATTTATCAATTCAAACAGCACAGACAGGTACAATCCGGTACACACACAGTGCACACCACAGCTGTCGTGTCCTGGCCCTGGCGCGACACCACGGAGGAACACGCGCGCACGAGACACACCCTGCGTGTGCATTCGATTTGGCCCTTGAGCCTTGAAACCTCGATCCTCTCCCCTGACGGCTGACGCTGCTCCTCTCGCAAATGCGATTGTGCGGCCGGGTACGGTCCGGGAGCGCGCGTCGCTGTTGCTGTGCCTCCGTGGTCCAGCCCCAGTCCAACAGGCCGCCTGCACTGCAGCCTGAGGAGACGGTGACGGAGACCGAATTTTTTTGTTTTTTTAGCTTTTTTAGAAATTTTTTCACAAATATGCTTACGAAAGTATAATTTTAAAATCCAGACCCTTAACTTGACGTCATCGTTAGTGGCGCCGAACTTATATGTCTCGGCGTCATAGATTCTAACGTCTAGATCGGGCCACGTTGGCGGCGTGGACGCTAATATGGCAGCCAGCTCGGCACCGTGAATCTTGACGCCAAGCTCGGCGCCATGGATCTTAGCGTCGAGCTTGGCGCCGAGCTCTGTCTTATACGGGCCATCCCTTCATTTCTCTTTCTCTCTTCCTCTCTCTCGAGCCACCGGCGCCCTCGCCCTCGCCCGCGTTCGCCACCGTCACCGCGCCCGCGCCCGCCACCGCAAGGGCCTCGTACTTCTGGAGATCTGATCTTCCAGCCCCGGTAAGAGTTCGCACAGTGCTCCGAAGAGGTAGATGAGGAGATAGTTGGGTACTACTGCAGGGCGTGGATCCTACACATGTTTGCCTACGTTCTTTGGATGAGTTGCCCTCTAATCTATTTCTATGTTGTCGAGTTCCACCTGCCAGATAGAGTTGCACACCAATTTAGAGTGAGACAGCTTTGGTCAACGGCTCTGTTCTCGACTGGCGTTGACTTACACAAGTAAGTGTTTTGCTATTTTAATTATCTCGTGATGGTCTATTTCCATTAATATGGTGACATGTACATAGATTAAGTAATGATGACATATGTGCAGGTTGGATCGTCAGAAGAACAGAAAGATTTTTGATTGGGAGAAGCACCACCAGTACTACATTGAGCAATGGGAGCTATTGCACGAGAACGTGGACAAGAACATGTATAGTCCAATCGTATCGTACAAACGCTTTGCAGATGAATCTAGACTTTTCAGTAACAGTGAACGAATCTAGGCTTTTCAGACATTGAAAATAGACTTTTCAGTTACAAGGACGAGGAGTACGATGACAGCAGTGATTTATCACTTCACTTACATAGTACACCTATAACATCTAGGCTTTTCAGTAATAGTAAACGAATCTAGACTTTTCAGTAAGAGTGAACGAATCTAGGCTTTTCAGTGATTTATCATGTCAACGACGAATAGACTTTTCAGGAAATGAATCTAGGTTTTTAAGTGTCCATTGAAATAGGCTCTTCAGTGAAACTAATTAGGCTCCTTGTGACCAGTTATAACACATTGAAACGGCAACTAAACCTGCCTCTGCCTATATATACGCAATGCTGGATGCATTGCTACTTACTTCTCAACTAGTATTTTCTTTCGTTGTAGTACCAATGTCTGGCGGGTCGTTCAGAGGGAGAAAAAAGGGGAAGGGAACTACTATTGTGTGGGAGGATTCTCTTGGTCCAGGTTTCTTTGAGGAAGCTTTTTATGAGAGGTTCCTAGTTAAGAGCAAAAGTGATTTAACCAAAGAGGCACCACTGAGAGGATACGATGAACGGAAAGAAGAGTGGCCAAAATACATGCATGGTGAGGACTGCCTAGTGCAGATGTTCACCGAGGAAATAGATGGAGGTCGTTGTTTCTTTAAATGCCCGCGAGCATGTGTAATTGCTATTACTATTGGTTTCTTCAATATGTTCCACTTCTATACAACTTACATGATATACTTATTGCAGTCTTCCTTGATCGAAGAAAATTGTGGGTTCACTAGGTGGGTCGATCCTCGACCTATTTATCCGCATGTGAAGTACATCTACTACCTACAGGACCGTATCTTTGATCTAGAAAGGAAAGTTAGCAGCGGTTACAAGGACGACGAACAGAACAACAACAACAATGGTGCCGATTCATAGGAGGCACTCTACAATGATCTATATTGGACCTGCCCTAACCACAATAATAAGGGGCCTCCGTCGTCACCCCCGCCGCCACCACCACCAACAATGGGAGGCTACTGTGGAGAAGGTGCAACACAATTTGCTATGTGGCCACACTACTAGGACGACCCTATCTTATTCACATGGCACATCCATGTTTTTGTTGTTTGATTTAATTAGCTAAGGCATGTTAGGTTTAGTCGAAGGAACTCTGTACCCTAGTTCGATACATGTTCTCATATATTATTTCATGTGTTTTGTGTGTTAAATTATATAATGTCCTATTTCATTAGGTTTTATTTACAGCACGTGATCATATATCACAACGTCCGTAATATTATACTGAATATTATCCCCACAAATAATGAAAACAACTACATAATAAAAAGTCCAATACTATGCCACATTAAACAACACAATAATACTAGAAGTACGTGTCGATAGTAGACATCATTGTTCATGAATAAACCATAGAACTAGCAAGTCATGGAGATTACTGAGTGCAACGAGGCCACTTTGCCTTCCTCAGGGCAACGGAATTCTCCTCCATCATTGCTTTCGCTCGGCGTGCATGCTCAAACTTTTTCTCCCTCTCCTCCCTATACGCAGCAACACGCCTCCTTTGCTCCTCTTCCTTGTGCTCCTTTTTTGTAGCCTCCTCTCCGCATCTCTTCTCCATCATCTCCTTGTTCTCTGCCTCCCACCGCAACAGTTATGCATCCATTCCTTGTCTTCAGGCTTGATCTCAGTGTCGATCCACTGCTCAAAATCACAGAGCAGTGGAGGGGTCTGAAAAAATGCAATTGTTATAAAACAAAAAAATCATGCAAGATGTCATATGACACAAACATCAATTCCTCACCATCTTGTTAATGCGGTGCTGACGAAGTGTAGGCTCAAACGCAAAATTAGAACACATCCAATACCTCTGCCTATACGTGTTCTCTTTATCGAACTTGGCTACCTTATAAGGATCGCCGCATAAGCACATAGGCACCGGAACACCACTAGGCAGAGGCAATGGGTCGAAGGTATTTCCGGTCATCCAGCCATAAGTACAAATGAATCAATTTCGTTCTAAGAACCGAAAGCAATTCACATTAAACCCTAAATCTAGGATTTCTTATTTGATGCACAGCAATGAACCCATAATATAACAACATGCGCTGAGGTTACCTTGGTTTGGTAGTTTTCCACGCCTTGGCATCCTGCGGTTGTATAATACAAATATTAAAAATTGCATGAAACCCTAAGTAATGACGATTCTAAGGTTGAAAAATTCCGACTAATATATACCGAATCGATGCAAAAAAAACTGAGAGGGGCGAGGATACCTTGCTCTCGAAGATCTACGGATCAAATCATGATTTCCAAGGTCTAATATGCCGCTTCGTGAGGCAGGACGAAGTGGGGAGAGAAAAAACCCGAGAGGAAGTAGAAAGAAAGAAAGATAGCTCAGGGCAGGAAGGTTGGGGACCGAGTTAAAACATCACCTCGGTGCCATAGATATTGGCGTCAAGCTCGGCGCCAAGCTTGCCTGCCAAAGTCACCGCCACGTCTGCGTAGAGCCCAAGACCTAGGACTCCAGAATCTATAACGTCGAGACTGTGTAAGCTTCGACGCCACTAACGATGACATTGAGCTAAGTGTCCAGATTTTAAAATCATACCTCCAAGAATATATTTATTAATTTTTATTAAAAAAGAGCTAAAAAAATAAAAATGTTGGTGACGGAGACGGGGACGGCCCGCCCCCGCCTCTCAACCTCGCCAGATCAGCCATCGCCCCAGCCGGCCAGCCCCCATGTCCCAAGCGTGTGGAGATTCTGCGGGAGGAGGACAGGCCAAACCGCCAAAGCCAAGCATGAAGTATGCACCCGCACACAACAGTCGGACGTCCTCGTGTGTAGTACTCGCTACTTGATTGCATTGCGCTGCATTTGCCTCAGTCTGTTCGGCTGTTCCTGGCATCCAGTGCCCGGCCTCTGCTGTCTGCTCAAAAGGCGCTCGAGGTCCGTTCCGTTCATCTATCACTCATTCACACACACACTCCTGCTGGTGCGTGTGAGCTGTGCGGTGTGCACCTCGTGATCTCGCTGACTCGTTGACCTGGCTGTGCACCTGGCCGAAGGATGACCATGCAAGCCCAGGCCCAGCAGCCTTTGCTGTTTTTCCTCTCTCTCAACGACATCCATTCAGCCCAAAAATACTGTATCATAATTAATAAACTCTGGCTGAAACCAACAGACAAACAGGCTGATTGTCATCACTCATCCCTCGTCAGGTGTTCAAAAAGCGACTAAGCACAGGGAAGTGGCGTCCATGGCTCCACGGCCTGTGTATCCAGTGGCTAGTGCAGTGCTTGTGCTTCCTGGGACTTTGATAGGGCGGCGAGGTGAAGTGAGGTGTCCGACATGATCGTGCTCGCTCAAAGCGACGTGTCCGAGCACGAAACGGCAGCTGACGCAAGCACCGAGCAGCGTGGCTCACTGGCTCCACGCCCCGTTTCCATGCGTGGTAGCGAGGCTTGTTTAGATCCTCACTCTAAAGTTTACACCATATTTTATTAAATATTTGACACATACATAAAATATTAAATATAGACTAATAAATAAATAATTATACAGATTGCGACTACTTTGCGAGATGAATCTTTTAAGCCTAATTAGTCCATGATTTGACAACAAAGCGCTATAGTACATGTGTGCTAATAGTGGATTAATTAGGCTTAATAAATTCGTCTCGCGGTATACTAACGAATTCTATAATTTTGTTAGATGCCGTCGCAAAGGATCGGGATGTGACCTTCCCGTGAAAGAAAACTATGGAGCCCTTTTTCCCCACATCCAGTGCCTTTTTTTTATATATACCTCTGTTCTAAAAAGAACCAAAAACTTACCTTCCAATGCTATGATGAGTCAAGTCATTTTAAATTTTAGTATAAATATGTCGGTGCGAAAAGTGATCAACAAGTAAATATTTATAGTTTTGCCGTGCGTTATGATCGGATATGGCCTAGCATCCAATGACACAGGATTTATACTGGTTCAGGCAACGTGCCCTACGTCCAGTTTCTGTTGATCAGTGACTTTATTCCTGAGCCTAGGTGCTCGAAGTTTGCTGTGGGATTACAAACGAGTGGGAATAAGAAGGGGGTGTTAAAGGTCCAGTCGGACTCTGAACCGAAGGACAGAGAGTGACGGGAGCTCTAACGTGCGCTAAGTATTAGAGTGTATGCTCTATGTAGCTTTTAGAGTTCCAGATGTGGAGCTGTTTGAATGGTCAAATTGTCTAGAGCCAGCCAGAGAGAGTCTGAACGACCGTCCCTGTTGGGAGAGAGCGCATCCCCTTTTATAGGTGAAGAGAATGGCCTTATAAGTTAGAGAGATAGAGAGAGTGTGTGTACGTGTGCTATCTAGTCTCGTTACTCACGCCATCGGGTACGAGACGATTGTCGACGCCCACAATACTGTTCATGCCTAGACGCGTCTGGCAGGTTTTACCGTGTTCGCCAGGTATGGTAAACGTTGGCGTCTACAATACTGTAAGGCAAATATCGACGTCCACAACACTGTTTGTGTTCCGACATGCCTAGAAGGTTACATAGTACCCGTCTGGCACTGACCGGTGGCACTGCCCTGCAGACGTGCAGGGTATGGCAGGGTACGGTCCTCGGTATTGTGGATGACTTAAGCGCCTTACTTATGTGCTCCGCCTGATCCTCGGGTCCTCGTCGAGCGGGTGTCCCCCGTCGGTCGTTCCCTAGTTGGCTCCGACCGTATCGGTCGGGGAAGAATCTTGAGCGGAGGTCCGGTGTATTTCCGGTCGGAAAAAGAGGTCGGAGTCGGACTATGTCTCCTCCTTGGCCAAGCCTCCCGGTCGGAGACTAGATCTTTCTCTCGGCCAATCGTTAGGTAACTAGGCTGGCCCAGGAGGCGCTCGTTGTTGCTACGGCGTCTGTTGGGCCGAGTTTTCGCTGGAAAGCGAGTCCATTGGGGACAGTGGGTTTATGAACCCGATAGGAGCCCCCTAACCCTTTTGGGACTTCTGTGAAGTCATGAAGGGGTTGTTTACACTCATTTTCTGAGAGCACCGATGGGCGTAAGATCGTGGGTTGCCGTCGGGCGAGATGGAGCACCGACCCGAAGTGTCGAGCGAGCTAACTTAGGCGTCGAGAGTGCCAACCTAGGCATCGAGCGTGGCCGAGGGGTCGGGCAAGATAGAGCGCTAACCCAGGCGTCGGGCGTGGCTGAGGGGTCAGGCGAGACACAGTCGCCAACCCAGGGGTCGAGCGCGGTCGAGGGGTCGGGCAAGGCAGAGCACCAACCCAGGCGTTGAGCGCCGACCTGATCGTCGAGCGTGGCCAAGGGGTCAGGCGAGACGGAGCCGCCAACCCAAGTGTCGTGCGCGGCAGAGGGGTCGGGCGAGACGGAGCGTCAACCCAAGTGTCGGGCATGGCTAAGGGGTCGGGTGAGACAGAGCACCAACTCAGGCGTCGGGCACGGCCGATGGGTCGGGCGAGATGGACTGCCAACCCAAGCGTCGGGCCCTGCTGAGAGGTCGGGTGAGACAGAGTCGCCAACCCAAGTGTCGGGCGCTGACCTGAGTGTCGGGTGCGACCGAGGTGTCGGGCGAGACGGACTCACCAACCCAAGTGTCAGGTATGGCCAAGGGGTCGGTCTAGTTTCATGTGTTACCGCATCCACGGTTTTTGCAATCGGAGGGGTTGAGCTAACGTCGTTTGCCTCGATGGCTCGAGTGACGCACTCGGTGAGCTTACTAACTGGTACGTTCGAGTGGAATCTGGGTCCGTCGTTCGTAACGGGGTTAGCATAGCTAGCATGTGGCATTCCACTACTCCTTAACCCGCCTCTTAGTAGATTCTCGAGCCATTCCGGAGATCGCCTTAGGTGGCCCGCTGGTCTCCCCTCGATGGAGATTCTGTGGACATGGCTCGAGGTTTGGATCGAACGAGAAGGTCGAGATGACTCTGTCCACTTCGAAGTGGATCAGACGAGGGCCACTGGGGCTCATCTGTGTTTTCTCTCCTAGCTTTGTTTGACGTGAGGCGGCCACGAGCCCTTTGTGGGTTGGCCTTCGAACCCTAGTCGGTCGTCGCTCACATCGAATGAGGCGACTACCGCTTCGTGACGCAACACGAAGCGTTGTGATGCAACAATTGCATATGCAATGCTTGGATGTATGGGATGGATGTATGCATGAATGTATGAATGCATACATGAGAATGGATGAATGAATGATTATGTACTAGAAAATAAAAAGGGGTTTTGGTAAAGTTACCTCGATGGCTCGAGTGACGGGTTCGGGGAGCTTTTTATCGAATATGCCCGAATGGATCCCGGGCCCGTCGTTCATGACGGAGCCAGCCTGACCCACATGGGGCATCCCACTGCTCCTTTCCTCTCTCTCAGTAGCCTCCCGAGTCATCCGATCGACTCGGGTGACCCCTTGGTCTCTCCTCGATGGAGATCCCGTTGGTGGGCCCTTCCAACCCCTGCCTGGGAAGGTGGAGGGTCGTTTGCGTGCGGTTGCGCCTTGTTTCCTATGCCAAGTTGCGGTAGTGGTGGGACCTACCCAGGCCACGCCATGTTTAACCAGGCAATGTTTCGTTGGGTAGGGCGCGTCCCAGCGCACACCTCTCCACATTAAATATGGGGAAGGGAGAGGGTTTTCCTCCCATTCTTTCACATTTCTCCAACTGTTGCCTCTTTTCCTCCTTCCTTTTTGCTAGGCCCGTTCATGCGCCATGGTGGTTTCTAGGAGAGAGGGTAAAGCAAGGGAGAGGAGAACTTACAGATCCATTCATGAATCCAAGGCATGATGTTGAATTAGAGGCCTTCCACCGTGGACGAGGAGGTGCTAGCACCTTTGTCAAGAAGGGACTGCTCCCATCGAAGGAGGTGGCATATTGGAGGGCTCTTGCACGTGGGGGAAGTTGTTTCATAACCCTGAGCTAATGAGGTCATCTCCTTCCTCGCCTTCCATGAGCGCGGGCTTGGGTATCCCATACACCGGTTCCTGCGTGGGCTCCTCAATGAGTGGGGCCTAGAGCTGCAGCACCTCAACCCGAGTAGGGTGCAGCACATCACCAGCTTCATCACTGTCTGTGAGGCCTTCCTTGGGATGGAGCCGCACATGGACCTCTTCCGGTGGATCTTCAGCGGGCGAGCCCTGTCCGAGGGGAAGCCGCCTAGAACTGCGTCGGTTGGGGGATCTGTCTTGCAGAAGAAGCCGAAGCCGTCAACCCCCAACCTTGCGTACTCCCCCTGTGACTCTAATCAGGGGTGGCACGACGAGTGGTTCTACATCAAGAACCCAGTGGAGGCCCGTTCCCGTCGTTCACCGAAAGAAGGCCAGAGAGGAGGGAAAGCTGGTCGTGGGGTCCTGCCGGTCGGCAATACAAGTTGGAGGTTATCGAGGCAGAGCTTTAGAAGCTTGTGCAGCATGGCCTCAATGGGTTATGGGTCTTCCACACCTTCTTCCACTGTCGGGTTGCCCCATTGGTGGAAAGAACGTGACCGATGTGGGAATACATCAGCCCGATGGATCTCGACCGCGCGTCGCATGAGGAGTTGCCAAAGGATGAAGTCTAGAGTCAACTCGATTAGGTGTTGCAGTTGAGGGATCAAGACTCCCTTGAAGGGAAGCCCAAACCTCTCCATGCCGTGACGCTGACCAATCTAGTATGCTTCCCTCTTCTTTTGTCGTGACCTTTTCCTTCTTACTCTTCTTGTTTTGATTGATTTTGAGTTGCCTATTTCGTAGGGACTCACGGGTTATAAATCCCAACCGCATCTTCTAAGAGGGCCAGAGGGCGCAGCTCGGTAAGCTGCTCAAAGGGAGGCTGCGCTTGCCAAGAAGAAGAAGAAGGCTGAGAAAGCCCGGAGGAGGTTTGAAATGGACAAGAAGATCAACCGGTGGGTTCAAGGGGGTGAGAGTCAGAGCGACGTGGAGGCAGAGCTCGAGTCGGAGGAGCCCATGAAGATGGGTGGTGATGCGAGTGCCTCTATGCATGAAGGAGACAGGGGCGCTATCATGACCTTGGTGGAGCACCATGAGCCTACGACCACATCCGACTACGGCAGGCGTGATATGGAGATGCGCAGCGACGTTCCCAAATCAAGGAAGCACTCTACGAGCGAAGACACTGCCGTCGAATGAGAGGCGAAGCGGGCGCGGTCACCGCACCCTTCGAAGGCATCATTGGATCTGCACCCCTTGCTCCAAGTGTGGTGGAGCACGCCGGCTGATCAGAGGAACATGTTCGTTCCCCTACATCTTCGGGGTCAACGCGTGTGTGCAACCCACAATGGAGAGATGCCCCGCTAGTTGCTCTGGTGGGTTCGCCATGAGCTGGCAGTTGCGACCATTCGCGGGGCGATCGGGAGCCGGTCGGGTCGGCTCCTCCCTCGGTCGATATGAGGGGCGTGGGTCATGACTCACGAGCGGTCTTTGTTTGGTCGGATCGTCGTCAGCCGGTTGGGGCTTTAGGGCTTTGTCGCTTTCGTTTAGGTAAACATTCACGCTCCCTCCTGTTCTCATAGTAGAGTTTTTTTAGTGTGACTAACCCATGCTTGTTTGACAGTAGCCAGGGGCTGCGGGATTGGGAGTCTCCCCACCTCCCATGCGAGAAGAATGGAGACCCAACCTGCTATGGGATGCGACGAGCAGTGGAGGAAGCAGGCTGGTGGCGGTGTGACCTTCCTTACTGGGGGTTGCATCTTCCTAGCCAGTTGGGAGCAGGGCGGCGGTGGTGATGGCGGCAATCCCCATGGTGATGGTGGAGGTTGGGTCAGAGGTGACCCTCATGATCCCTCCCTTAACAGCTATAGAGGAGGAGAGGAGGGAAACTAGGCTCCCTACCTCACCCAGCGGAGGAGTGCACGGTTTGCCCTCCTGGTCAAAGCTAGAGGGGTCGGGTGGAGACACAACTAGGCTAGAGGTAAAACATCTACCGGTGAGCCATGGAGTCCAAGCGGTGGATATCCCCTTCTCTGGTGGGGAAAACATCGGGGTGGAGCCGCCAGCCGTCCCGCCATCATGGGAGTTGGTGATGATTTGGTCATCGCATGACACTACAATTGCTAGATCTTCCAGTGAGTCGGGGGCGACCCACGAGCTGGTGTGGCCTTGCCCCGATGAGCTAGGAAAGGCTTGGTTCATCCTTCACGATGAGGAGGAGGTGAAGCTCTAGCACTTGCTCGGGGAGAGAGGACTATCGATGGAGTCTGATCTCGCCCTTACCAAGGCGAGGCTCAAGGATGCCTCGGAGACGGTTGAGCTCGTCCATCAGGCCATGATAGTCGACCTACCACGTGTAGTAGAGGTAAGTTCTCTGTGTTTTTGGTTTTGTCCTTGATTCCTTGGCCTTTCACTAGTTGTTTTAGCATGCCTGCTTCTTGTCTCACAGGATCTGGAGATGATGTCGATCCATAAGTCCTGTTTTATTTGGGAAGAACACGGTCGGATGGAGCAGGAAGCAACAACATCGTGGTGGGTCAACGAGCTCTAGCACCAGCTAGAGTTCGCTCGCCATGAGTCCCAAGACCGAACAGCCAAGGCGATGGGAGCGCAGGCTGGTAGAACTGTGTGCAGTTGAGCAGGCGACTATGATGAAGGTCCACCTAGCAGAGACTGAGGCAGTGCTTCAGAAGTCCTTGGAGGCTCTAGAGAAGGAACGGATGGCCTGTTCGGGCGCTGAACAAGAAGTGATTATGCTTCGGGGGCAAATGCTCGAAGAAGAGGAGTCGAACGCCCGACTGCTCGAGAAGGTGACCCAGCAAGAGGAAGGGCTCTTCGTTCTTGAAAGCACCCATCTTGGTATGTATCTGTTCCGCCTTTGGTAAATGCCTTGATTTTTTCTCTCCTTTGCCTCTAAATTTGTCGCCTTTTCCCAGAACTAGGTGGAAAGATCGGCTCTCTAGAGTAAGAGCTGGAGATGGCCAAAGCGGCGGTCGGTCGAGGCGCGGAGGCGCTAGCCTAGTCTCTTGAGAAGCGACACGCTCTTGAGGGAGAGCTCGACCAAATTCACAGTGTCACCCAGGTGGTCGTCTCTGAGGTGTTCGGGTCAGGACCGAGCACCAGTACACCCGTCGTCCAGCTGGTAGAGGTCCCAAATGAAGTTCGAGCGCTCATCTCTGATGGCGTGTTCTACGGGACGTCAGGGGTGTTGACCTCGGTGGCGACCCATCACCCCGATCTGGACTTCGCCGCCATCTATAGAAGGTACGCCGACGGGTGGAGCATAGATGAAATCCATGCGCTTGGGGAGAGCTTGGTGCCATATGCACAGATAGTTGCCGAGTAAGTTTTCGCACAATGGGTGATGGAGGCTCGCCGTTCGAGTGGCTGAAGATGTGCACCAGGAAGATGTCGTCTAGCCTATGGAAGAAGTGGAGACCGGGTCGGAGGCGAGCGTCATCCCGCCTTCGACCAAGCCAAATGTCGTCCCGACCGGAAGCGAGCTGCCTTCATCCTCGTCGACCGTCCCGTCAGCCGATGCCGCCGGGGGCCATAGTAGAGTTTAGAGTAGAAATAGTCAGTATATGTAAAAGTCAAGTTCATGGAGGAGCCCTTATGTGAATAGTTTTACATTCGTGACTATTTCAATTTTGTTTTGTGATGGAATCACTCATAAGGGGAACCTTGTCCCATCCACCCTTGTTTTTACCCTAGCGTAGCTTTGTTTTTTCTCCTGCCTTTTTTGCACCTGCCCATTGACCCATAGGCTGCAACCTTAAGAACCCGAGCGTGGCCCGTGAGGCTTAGCTACTTGTAACCATAAGTTGTGGCGGGGTGTGATCGATCGGGAGGTTAAAACATAAATTACGTAGGGTAATCAAAGGAACAGAATGCCCTTTCATTTGGGTGACACCCTTTCATTTGGGCAAAAAGTATTACTACATGATAGTAAAAAGGGAGGGTGGTGTCCTCGAGCGACCTAGGCCGAGAGTGCTTGGGCTGGGGTGCTATAGGAGCAAACATTGAATGGAAAGAAATGGTAAGACCGAGCTTTAGGGGAAGAAATGATGTAACTGTTCGATGTTCTATGTGTTGGTGAGAATGTTGTTGTTGTTATCCTTCAGCCAGTAGGTGCCTAGTCAGATCACCTCGGTCACCATGTAGGGTCCTTTCCATGGTGGAGAGAGCTTATGTTTGTCCTTGGTGGACTGGGTCCTCCTAAGTACAAGATTACTAGCCTCGAGGATCCTCCCCCTAATTTTTCTTTCATGGTACCTACGGAGAGTTTGTTGGTAGCGAGCGGAGCGGATGACAGTCGTCTCATGAGCCTCCTTGAGTAGGTCGACCATGTCTTGCTAAGCCTCCACGGCTCAGTCTCGGTCGAAGACCTTTACTCTTGGGGCGCCATGGTCGAGATCGAAGGGCAACATTGCTTCAGCTCCAAAGGCTAGGAAGAAAGGTGTGAACCCTGTAGATTAGTTCAAGGTTGTTCTCGGGCTACAGAGGATCGTTGGGACCTCAGCAACCCATCGCCCGGTATACTTACTGAGTCAGTCAAAAATGCGAGGCCTGAGTCCTTAGAGGACCATGCCATTGACCCACTCGACCTGACCATTAGTACGCGGATGTCCGACTAAGCCCCAATCAATCCTGATGTCGTATCCATCATAGAAGTCTAAGAACTTTTTTCTCGGTGAAGTTTGTTCCGTGGTTGGTGATGATACAATTAGGAACACCAAACCGATAGATGTTGTTGAGGAAGAACTTGACCACCTCTTTCGAGGGGATATTGGTGATGGGCTTCGCCTCTATCCATTTGGTAAACTTGTCCACCGCTACGAGCAGGTGTGTAAAGCCGCTCAGGGCCTTTTTGAGGGGTCCGACCATGTTGAGGCCCCAGACCATGAATGGTCAGGTGATGGGGATGGTTTGAAGCTCCTGCGATGGCAAATGAGTTTGCCAAGCGTAGAACTGGCATCCTTCACACCTACGAACGACCTCCTCTGCATCTCGTAGCGCGGTGGGCCAGTAAAAATCTTAGCGAAAGGCTTTCCTGACCAGCGACCTTGGGGCCACGTGATGTCCGTAGATTCCGGCATAGACTTTGAAGAGAACCTGTTTCTCTAGGTCGGTTGGGATAAACTTCATGAGTACTCCCGACGAGCTCCGCTTGTAAAGTTCATCACTAATGGCGACGAACGTCTTGGTGCATCGAGCGATTCATCGCGCTTTAGTCCTTCCTGGTGGGAGAACATCCTTGACGAGGTAGGTGAGCAGTGGTGCTCTCTAGTCGACCGAATCAAGTGCCACCACGGTGACGTCGACGGACAACGTCATCATTGAGGCACTAAGGTTGGAGCGCCCGAGCATTTGGTCGGGGTCAGGACATGTCAGGAGGTCAGAGCCCCCAGGTGCCAGATTAGTGTTGGAGTGCATTTGGATTGGATCCACCAGAATCTAGGCAGATGACTCTTAGAGATCGTTGATGAAGACCCCATCCGAAGAGCCGCCAGGCAGCCAATTTTGTGAGGAAATCGGTGGCCTTATTATCCTTTTGGGGGACATGATGCAGTTCGATCCCTCAGAATTTGTCCTCGAGCTTGCGTACCTCCTAGTAGTATGCTACCATGAGAGGGATCTTGCAAGAGGACTCCTTCATGACTTGGTCGATGACCAACTCCGAGTCGCCGCGGATGAACAACCATGTAGCTCTGAGCTCAATGGCGATGCGTAGTCCATTGATGAGGGCCTCACACTCTGCGGTGTTGTTTGAGGCTAAGAAATGGAGACGGATCATGTAGTGGAGCCTGCTCCCATCTAGGGAGAATAGAACCACTCAAGCCCCCGAGCCGGGCGCTATGACCAACTCGTCAAAGTACATCGTCTAGTACTCGTGGGTGACATCTAGGGTCGTGAGCTGGACCTCCATCCATTCGGCGATAAAGTCGGTGAGAGCTTGAGAGTTAATAGCAGTGCAGGGGATATACTTGATGTCATGACCTATGAGCTCGAGTGCCCACTTGGAGAACCATCCTGCGGCGTCACGGTTGTGGACGATGTTTCCCAGCGGGTATGAAGTGACGACCATGACTTCGTGGTCGGTGAAGTAGTACATGAGCTTTTGGGTCGCCATCAGAATGGCATAGAGAAGCTTCTACACCTAGGGGTATCGATCCTTGGCGTCGGAGAGTACCTCACCAATGAAGTATACTGGTCGTTGGAACTTTTGGGGGTGTCCCGACTCCTCCCTTTCAACAACAAGGGCGACGCTCACCACGTGGTTGTTTACCATGATGTAAAGGAGGAGGGGTTCTCCCCGTTCAGGAGCAAAGAGGATTAGGGCCGACGTCATTGATGTTTTGAGGTTTTCTAAAGCCTGTTGTCCCTCCTTTGTCCAGGCAAATGTGTCTGTCTTCTTGAGAAGTTTGTAGAGAGGCATCCCCCGCTTGCCTAGTCGGGAGATGAATTGGCTCAGGACAGCCAAACAACCTGTGAGTATCTATATGCCCTTGATGTTGCATATAGGTCCCATATTAGAGATGGCCATGATTTTATTGGGGTTGGCCTCGATGCCTCGCTCGAACACGATGTATTCAAGCAGCTTTCCCTTTGGGACCCCAAAAACACATTTTTTGGGATTCAATTTGACGCTAAACCTTCAGAGGTTCGTGAATGTTGCGGCCAAGTTTGTGATCAGGTCGCTAGGTTGAGTTGTTTTGACCACTATGTCATCTACATAGACGGCGATCGTTGGTTTTGGCCACCTGACTTGGTCAGGCTGGTTGGGCTAGTCAATTTGGTTGGCGAAGCATCGCTGCATACAGCGTTGATAGGTGATGCCTGCGTTCTTTAGACCAAAAGGCCTGGTTACATAACAGTACAAACCATACGAGGTGATGAATCAAGTCACGACCTAGTCAGACTCTTTCATCATGATCTGGTGGTAGCCAGAGTAGGCATCCAGAAAGGATAGGATTTTCGTATCCTGAGGTGGAGTCGATTATCTGGTCTATGCATGGCAAAGGAAGATGATCCTTTGGACATGCTTTGTTGAGGCTAGTGTAATCAACACACATTCTCCATTTCCCGGTCTTCTTTTTCACAAGAATTGGATTCGTTAGCCAGTTGGAGTGGTATACCTCTTTGATGAATCTGGTTGTTAGGAGTTTGGCAATCTCTTCACCTATGGCCCTACGCCTCTCATCGTCAAAATGACGCAGGGGTTGCTTGGCGGGCTTTGAGCCCGAGATGATGCATAATGCGTGCTCGGTGACCTCTCTTGATATGCCTGGCATGTCAGAAGGTTTCTATGCAAAGACATCATGGTTGGCGCGTAGAAAGTCGGTGAGCTTGCTTTCCTATTTGGCCAAGAGCTTGGTCCTGATCCGCACCATTTTGGTTGGGTCAGCGAGGTCGATCCCCACCGCCTTGGTTTCCTCCGTCGGGTGGAAGGCACTCGATCAGGTCAGCTCATTGTAGTCTAGGACAGCCGGAGTCGATGAATTCCTAAGCTCTAGGAGCTCGGCGGAGTTAATGACAGCAGTGGCGAGCTCATAATGCTCACGGTCGCACGTGTAGGCATGCGAAAAGGTGCTACCCATGGTGATGACACCGTTTGGTCCTGACATCTTGAACTTGAGGTAGGTGTAGTTGGGGATCGCCATAAACTTGGCGTAGCATGGCCACCCCAAGATGGCGTGGTAGGACCCTAGAAAGTCCACCACCTCGAAGGTGAGGACCTCCGCGTGAAAGTTGGCTCGGTTGCCAAACGTAATGGGCAGGTCGATCTGCCCGAGCGGGTACGCCTGTGTCCTTGGGATCACGCCGTGGAAGGGAGAGCTCACTGGGTGGAGCTCTGACCAGGGGATGCGCATGGCGTCAAGGGTGTCAACATAGAGAATGTTGAGGCTGCTGCCTCCATCCATTAGCACCTTGGTGAGGCGCTTCTTGCGGACGATGCGGTCGATGATGAGCGGGTAGCGACTCGATCGAGCAACATGGGAAGGATGGCCCCTTCAATCAAAAGTAATCAGAGATCCGACCAGCTAAGGAAAGAGGAGACGACCGTCTCGGCGACACATGCCTCTTTGTAGCGCACCTTGTGCTAGCGCTTGGAGTGGATGTCATTGGATCCCCCAAAGATCATGAGGCATTCCTCGGGGTCAGGGAAGCCATCATAATCCTTGCCTGTCGTGCCTCCTTTCCGGGCCGCCTCTTCCTTGCCCTTTCCCTTCCTTCAGCCTATCGCAAGAAGCGCTTGAGGAGCTCGCAGTCCTTGTAGAGGCGCATGATGGGGTAGACGTGGTTGGTGCATGGACTATCCATGAGCTTGTTGAAGTGGTCGGGCTAGCCCTGCTGGGGTTGCTTGCCCGCACAATTGGCTGCGGCGACCAAAGCAGGGTTGGTCGGTCGGCGCTGATCCTTCTTGTTCTTCTTGCCCCTTTACATGGAGAGGCCCTCGCATTGGTCCTCATGCTTGGCCTTGCCCTTATCCCGACCGTCGCTGAAGATCGCCCCGACCGCCTCCTCGCTGGAGGCATGGTTTGTGGTGATGTTGAGCTAGTAACAGGTGGTAGGGTGCTTCAGACAGCCGAGCTTGTGGATCAAGGAGTCATAGGTTGTCCTAGAGAGGAACACACTGATGACATCGACGTCAACGACATCAGGAAGGGAGTTGCACCATTTTGAGAACCTACGGATGTAATCCTATAGGGACTTATTGGGCTCCTGCTGGCAGCTCTTGAGGTCCCTGGAATTCCCAGGACGAACATGTCCCCTAGAAATTTTCGACGAAGACCCTCTTGGGATCCGCCTAGTCGCGGATGTTGTTGGGAGGAAGGAATTCGTGCCATGCCCGAACATGCTCCCCCACATAGATGGGGAGATACTGGATGATGAAATAGTCATCATCCACTCCTCTGGCTCGACAGGTGAGCCGGAAGTCTTTGAGCCATATACCGGGGTTCGTTTTCCGGGTGTATCTGGCGATGTTGGCGGATGGTCAAAAATGGGGTGGGAACAACCCTGTCTAGATGCGACGACCAAAGGCCCGTGTTCCCAGGCCATCCGAGCTAGGACTCCGATCGCCTGGTCGGCGACCATGCTTAGGGTGCATGTCCTTGTACTCCTAGATGATCAGGCTAAGGCCTATATCGCTTGCCCTCGCTGCCACTCGATGGTCGTCATCATCGTGTGGGGCTTGGCGTCGATTGTTGATGATGCTACAAGCGTCACGGTTCGGCCCGAGCCGTTCGCACACCGGTGGTTGGTGTGAAGCGGGCGCCAGGTCGGGCCGTGGTGCAGCCGCGACCTCCTGCTCCATGCCCAGCAACTGTAGTGATGAGCGGATGGAGCGATTCGATAGGTGCAGCCCCATTCCCCATGTGGGGAAACAAGCCACGAGCCAATGACGCAACACGGAGCTCTCCGCCAGTCAAACGACAGTGATTTCCACCAGCGCCCAAAGGTTCCGGTGGATTGCCTGTTTCCAGGGGTCGGTGGGCTCAAGGACGTGACATAGAAGCATCGCCGCTGCAGCGATGCTCTGGCTAGCTCGAGCGAACTAAGGGAGGTCGTTCCCCCTGTCTAGGACATTACGCTGGACCTAACGGGCGTGACCTCGGGCACCACTCACCGGGTTACACGTGTGTGGCGTAGCATGCTGCACCGAGCGCGCCGGCGCAGGTAGCGGCTGGCTCTACCGCCTTTGTCGTAACTCCTTGCCGTGTTCCTACAAACACGCGAGGGCCTCCGCACGGGGGTCCAGAGGGGTGTGAGTCTGTAGAGACTCTACTACCAACGGTGGCTGTCCCGGAGCGTCCGTCATAGCACACTCCCGGGACAGAGGGTGGCCAGGTGCCGTGACGTCACCGATGCTGGAGCCGTCGCTTTCGACCTCGTCATCCACGAGGTCACAAAAGGAGGCGGGAGCATAGCCCGCCATCCCCACGAATTCAGATGTGAGAGGGGGCGGCGTCAGCATCCTTTGGAGCCCCCGTGCATACGCGTCCGTAGGAGACATGAAGCCAAAGGGGAACCGGTCGCACGATGGTCGTGGTGGGGACAACGGGGTCCCTCTAGAGAGTCGGCGGAAGGTGTTAAATAGTGAATAAAGAACAATATGTACGTTACTCACAGTAGAGTTTGAGTCTAGCATGGGCTCAAAGCGAAGCGCAGGTGTCTTGTCGTTGAGGTCGTCGAGTGGCTCGGGGCCGACGGACGGTGCTCCTCCTCCAGTAGGCACCAGGACAGGTGCCTCCTCGTGGAGGCGGAGTACGCCGAGCTGGTCGTGACGAAGTCCAGACTCCTAAAGAGGAAAGTCTGGAATAGCTAGAAGACGGGAGGAACCCACATTCTAACAGGTGGGAGCACGGGAAACTCCAGCGAGCCAAAGCGAATCATATCGCCTGAGTCCGCCATGACGAAGATGGTGGAAAGGTGGGCCATCCGATGACCAAAAGCGTGAACGCATGGCGTCCTCACCACGGACGGCGCTAACCGTCGGTGCGAAAAGTGACCAATAAGTAAATATTTATAGTTTTACCGTGCGTTTTGATCGAATATGGCCTAGCACTCAATGACATAGGATTTATACTGATTTAAACAACGTGCCCTATGTCCAGTTTTGGTCGGTCGATGACTTTATTCCTAAGCCTAGGTGCTCGAAGTTTGTTGTGGGGTTACAAACGAGTGAGAATAAGAAGGGTGTGTTAAAGGTCCGGTCAGACTCTGAACCGAAGACCCAAGAGTGACGGAAGCTCTAACGTGCGCTAAGTATTGGAGTGTATGCTCTGTGTAGCTTTTAGAGTTTTAGAGCTGTGGAGCTGTTCGAATGCTCAGATTGTCTAGAGCCAGCCAGAGAGAGTCTGAACGACCGTCCCTGTTAGGAGATAGCGCATCTCCTTTTATAGGTAAAGGGGATGGCCTTACGAGTGAGAGAGATATAGAGAGTGTGTGTACGCGTGCTACTTAGTCTTGTTGCTCACGCCATCGGGTACAAGACAATTATCGGCGCCCACAATACTGTTCATGCCTAGACGCGTCTGATAGGTTTTACCGTGTTCACCCGGTATGGTAAACGTCGGCGCCTACAATACTGTAAGGCAAATATCGGCGCCCAGAACATTGTTTGGGTTCTGACACGCCTAGAAGGTTACATAGTACCCGTGTGGCACGGCCTAGTGGCACTGCCCTGTAGGCGTGCAGAGTATGGTACTCGGTATTGCGGTTGACTTGAGCGCCTTATCTTATCTGCTCCGCCTGATCCTTGGGTCCTCATCGAGCGGGCGTCCCCGGTCGGTCTTTTCCAGTCAGCTCCGACCGTGTCGGTTAGGGAAGAATCTCGAGCGGAGGTCCGGTGTATTTCCTATCGAAAAAAGAGGTCGGAGTCGGACTATATCTCCTCCTTGGCGGGCGCGCGTTGTTGCTGCGCCGTCTGCTAGGAAGCGGGTCCATTAGGGACCCGGGTTTATGAACCCGACAAAATATATAGAAAGTATTAATATTTATGATATACGAGCTTTTTGTATCTTATTCTCATAGTAAGATTTTAGATTTTAGATAATGAATGTAAAAGTTAGATCCTAGATAAAAAGCAAGGAATGTTTAGATTTTATTCTCATAGTGATTATTATCTTTGTATTTTAAAATTTTCAAATAGTAGCTATGGGGTAGATAGTTGAATTCTAAAGTGTCATTCTAGAATCCAACGTGTTAGTATCTCATCCTCATTTTTCAACCTCAATTTCATTTTTAGATCCAAATAAGGCCTAAATATTATTAAATTATCATGAAATATATTTTTCTTTATAAGATAGATATAAATACTGATATATTTTTCTATAAACTATTAAATTTGAATTTATTTGATTTCTTAGGACGAGATTTCTATTCTTGTTTTTTTGGATACAGAGGAAATATCTACAGGTGTTTTCAATCTAAAGCCAGAATAACTCAAATTCAATACTGGACTATGTTTCAAACAGATGACACGCATAAACCTTCAAGCTCCGGGTCATCCAAATATCACACAACTATTCGTATGTTTTGTTGTAACATACTCCCTCCGTTACAAATTATAAGTCATTTTAACTTTTTTGTTACATAGATTTGGCTATGTATATAGACATATGTTATATCTAGATACATAGTAAAATTTATGTACCAAAAAAGTAAAAACGACTTATAATTTGGGACGAGGCGAGGTACCAAACATGTTTGCTATGCTAGTACAGTTCATCAGCGCAACGAGCACAATGCAGACTGGTATCTAACCTCTTCTGCTTCTCCTGTTCATCTTGTCCTTGCCGGCTTGCCGCCTTTCTCGTTTTGGTTTCGTTCGGCTTGCTGAAACTTGGTTGAATTGGTTAAAAAACACTGTTCTGGCTGAATTGTTGTGAGAGAAAATATTGTTCTGACTAGAAAAATAAATTAAATAGTGTGGATTATAAGGTAAGCCCAACGAAACCTTTGGCTCGTGATCATGGAACAGCCATGTAGCGTGATCATGGAACTGCCATGTAGCCCACAGTCACGGCCACGCCGGATGATCGAGTGAAATGCTGCGCTAGGGAGTGGCATGGCACTGGGCATGCTGCGCCCCTTAGTTTTTATTAGGGTAATATATGAGAGAATAAGATAACAACTCTTGCTGCTGAATCGCTGTTGCTTTCTTACTGATCTCATCCTCTTTCCTGCCTTCGAGCTGAAGACTTGTGATCACCGATCAGTGTGTCTTTGGCGCTGCTGCAGAGACTTGAGCATTTTTTTTTGTGGGTGTGTGAACCTTGTTTATACTCTGCAATAGTCTGTTCGTTTCGTCGGTGATCGTGGATTATTTATTATTAGCTGGTTTGGTGTGAGAGAAAAATATTGTTCAAGCTTATAATCCACGATCGTATACGAGCAATGCAAGTGCTCTGTTCGCTTGGCTGAAAGACATGACTGAAAGTACTGTTGGCTGATTTGTTATCTGAAAAAAAAAATACAGCTTAGCCAAGCGAATAGGACGCGCCGATGGAGCTTAATGCGTGCCTGAACGCATTGGGCTGATGTGCCCGCAGCTAGCTCATGTTATGATGGCGTTAACTAACTTTACGGCCAAGCCGGTGAAGCGGTGATGAAGGGAGGGAAAGCTAGATCTCAGTACTACTACCATTACCACTACACCCGGTAGCAGTAGCACCCACCACAGCGTCCCTACTTATTATTTTCCGCCGCTGTTACCCACTAAATACACTGTCACATGCGTGGTAGCGAGAACAGAGCAGGGTTCCCCTGAGCAGAGAGCTAGCACGGATTAAACCCCGAACAGTGCAGTCGTTAACTGTTGGCACAGGCGCACAGAACACGTACGCCCAAAGCCCAAAAGGTTCTGTTGCCGCTCGTCAACGTGCTTTGCGCCGCGATTAAGCCTTAATGGCCGTGAAAGTTGAAACCGCTGTGATCCTGCTTGCGCGGCCGAAACTGATGGAACTGTTCTTCTCCTCCTCGTCCGTCGTCGTCTCTGAGCTTCTCGTACGTGTACCGTATGCGGCAGGTTCAGAAATCAGAACGCAGCAATTGCCTGCACGTACAGAGCGGCAGCAGTAACTTGCTGCTGCGCGTCCGGCGGCGCAGGAAGTAAATGAATTTTTACAGGCTGGAAAGGGGAAGGTGATGTGTTTATGCTGCCGCCTTAAAGCGAATGGACGAGCCTTCGTCAGGCACTTCAAACCGGGAGTTATGGCGGCTCCTTCCTTCGTACATACGCGTATGGGGATGGGGACGCGTCTTCCAGTAAAGTTTAGCCCCGCCACGTCGGACGTTTATATACTAATTAGCAGACAGCAGACGGAGATTAATTTACGAGATGAATCTATTAAGTCTAATTAATTCATCATAAACTAATTAGTCTCAATCTGTGCAGTTAGTTTTGTAATTAATCTATATTTAATACTTTAAATTAGTATTAAACATCTGATTTAATAGGGACTCAAATTTGATCCGTGGAACCAAAACACCCCTCGCCTCTTCTCCTCTGCAACCTCTCGCTATTACTCCTGTGACGTTTCCTGGCTAGGCTGGCTGGCAGCAATGGTGGAGGCGAGTCAGCAGCACCCATCAAGGCAGGCAGGCAGCGACGCAACGGCCGTCGTCGTCTTCTTTGGAGCTCCGGCTCCAACAAGGCAACAAGCAGAGCCGTGGTACTGAACGAGATCAAAAGCCTACTATGGCCTTGCCATCGCCAAGTCGCCAACCCAGACGCGTTGGCATCGTAGCATGGTCACGAGGACGGAGGACCCCAAACCGTCCAAAGTAAGCTACTGAGGTCCATGGAAATTCCCCAAACCGTCCAAAGTAAGCTACTGAGGTCCATGGAAATTCTAGATAGAGCAATAGGTAAGCTACTGAGGTCTACGCCATGTTTAGTTCCCCATTTTTCAGAATTTGGCACTATGCAAAAAGAAGATTCCCCATCACATCAGACTTGCGGTACATACATGGAGTACTAAATATTGATGAAATCAAAAACTAATTGCATAGTTTGGTTGTACTTTGCGAGACGAACGTTTTGAGCCTAATTAGTCAATGATTGGACAATTATTATCAAATAAAAACAAACGCTACAATGTAGCTACAGTCCCGGCAAATTGAGCCGGCGCTGAATCTGCGAGCAACTAAACGCGGCCCTAGTTTAGTTCTAAAAACTTATCTTAAAAAATGCTACAGTAGTTATTACATCGAATCTTGCGATACGGGTATGAAGCATTAAATGTAGACAAAAAAAAAAGCTAATTGTACAATTTGGTTGAAAATCGCGAGACGAATGTTCTGAGCCTAATTAGTCCATGATTAAATACTAATTATCAAATAAAAACGAAAGTGCTACGATAGCCAAATTTCTTAATTTGACAGGGCCTGATACTTTAGGTTCGGGTGCGGTAGTGGTGGTACTTTAGCAGATGGAACACAACAAACAGAGAGACATTTGGGGATTTTCGAAGCGATTAATTATTTCCGCCATTTTTACATACAGAACGAACGCGCCATTGCCATTGCCATTGCCGTTGCCATTGCCATTGCAGCTGAGCTTGCTGCTTCACAGACGATCGGGTACCCTTGCCTGCCTATACAACAGTCGCCTGCCTACTTCCTTCGCCATACGTACACCGGGCACACTCATGATTACCTACCACTACTGAACACTGATGACCTTCTTCCTTGGAGATACGACACGAGCACGGTCATGCCGGCCGTCAAGCAGATTTGAGTTGGGAAGCTACGCCTACGCGGCGGCGGCCTTGGTCGGCGGTATCACGATCGGGCTCCGGATGGCGTGCTCGCTCGACACCCACTTCAGGTTCCCCTCGATGCCGGCCACGGCCGGCGGCCCGTTCCACCGCACCGTCACGGTGAAGCTCTGCTTCTCGTTCACCCTGGTGAACCGCAGCATCGGGGGCCGCACCACCACGGACGCGCCCTTCGGCATGTCCACCACGGCCGTGTAGACAGAGTTGGCCTTCCCGACGTTGGTCACGGTGCGGCGGACGGTGATCGGATGGGACAGCAGCTTCACCACCAGCGACGGGTAGTTGAGCTCCGCCTCGGTGATGGCCTTCAGCTTGGCGCAGGCGATGCGGCGCCCCGTTATCTCCTTCACGCCGTCGTCCCCGATGCCCAGGCCGCAGAGGTAGGCGACGTACTCGCCGGCGCCGAGGTCGTACACCAGCCCCGGGTCGACGGCGCGGGACGGGTTCACGTACCCGGCGCCCATGCTGTAGAAGCTCGCCCGCCGGTACTGCTCGTCCTTGATCGGCACGCCCGCGTGGTCCGCCGTGTTCGACGAAGTCATGATCGCCGACTTGATCGCCGCGGGGGACCAGCTCGGGTGCAGGCTCTTGATGATGGCCGCGATGCCGCTCAGGTGCGGCGTCGACATCGACGTCCCGGACTCCATGAAGAAGGTCAGGCTTACGTCGTCCGCGAACTGCGGGTGCATCTCGCTGGGCGCCCACGCCGCCAGGATGTTCATGCCGGGACCGGTGATGTCCGGCTTCAGGATGCCCGGGCTCGCCTTGTTCGGCCCGCGCGACGAGAAGAAGGCCACGGACGGCGCCGGGGAAGAGCCCATCACCGTGCCCCGGAACGTGATGGTCGCCGTGGGCTTGGGCGTCGACTTGACGTACGCCGCGATCTTCGACCCCGCGGCGTAGCTCACGTGCGACGCCGGCAGAACGTGCGCGTCGGCGAAGGTGGTGTACCCCTCCGCCGCCTTGTTCATCAGGATCATGCCGGCGCCGCCGTACGCGGACACCATCTGCCCCTGCTCGACGTGCTCGGTGATGGAGCGGCTCTCGCACAGCACCACCTTGCCCCTCACCTCGGCCTCCACCAGCGTGCTGCAGTCGCGGGCCTCCGGGTCGCCGTTGCGGCCCGGGAAGACGAGCGGCAGCGAGCGCCCCGCGGTGTTGTTCCGGGGCTGGAACAGCGACTCGCCGTCGAACTCCTGCCCGTTGCCGAGCCTCACCGTGGTGCGTATCGTGCGGTCCATGGTGCCCGCCGCGACCGTCAGCATCCACGGCGCGCCGTTGGTGATGGATCCCGCGGTGGGGCCGTCGTTGCCGGCCGCGGCGCTGACGAAGATGCCGTGCTCCATGGCCTTGAACGTGGCGATGGCGATGAGGTCGTAGTTGAACTGCGCGCCGTCCGTGGCGCTGATGGAGAAGGAGAGCACGTCCACGCCGTCCTTGACGGCGGCGTCCAGTCCGGCGACGATGTCCATGATGGAGCACCGGCTCCGCGTGCACACCTTGTAGATGGCCAGGTGCGCGTGCGGCGCCATCCCGGACGCCGTGCCGTGCGCGTTGCCGCGCACGTTGGCGTTCTGCACGAAGTTGCCCGCCGCCGTGCTGGCCGTGTGCGTGCCGTGGCCCGCGTCGTCCACGGGCGGCGCCGTGTTGTTGATGGCCGCGCTCCCGAACGCACGCGCGCCGATGACCTTGTTGCTGCACCCGCCGCCGGCGATCGACCTGAACTGGCAGGTGCCCTTCCACTTCTTGGGCGGCGGCGGCAGCCCGGCGTCGTTGAAGGACGGGTGGCTGGGCAGGATGCCGGTGTCGAGGAGCCCAATCACCACGCCGCGGCCGAACCCGGACCGGCTCCAGAAGCCGTCCTTGCCCATGTGGAGGCCGAGGAAGCCCGGCGAGTGGGTGGTCGCCAGCGGCAGGAACTCCTCGGGGTACAGACGCAGGCACCCCTCCTTGCTCCGCAGCGTCTCCGCCTCCGCGTCGGTGAGGCGGGCGGCGAACCCCGTCAGCACGTGGCTGTACGAGTGGATGATCCTCGGACCGTCATCCGCAGCCGAGTCCAGCGTGGCCTCCGGCAAGAAGGACCGGTGCCACTCCTCCAGCGAACCGGCGCTGCCGCCGTCGTCCCTCGGCTCGAGATGAACCACGTAGTTCTTGCGCTCCTGCGCGTCGGCGACGGCGAGCAGCGCGGCGGCGGACAGCAGGAGGAGGAGGGGAAGGAGGCTTTTTTGGGTCCTCATGAGGCTAGGCACTCTAGCAAGCAGGAGTGGACCGGGGGAGGAAGACTACTCGACAAAGGGAGGTAGCGGCTGCTGTTGCTGGATGCTGCTGCCGCCTTGGCGTTGCTGCTCGGCGCTCGCTAGCGCCGAATCGATTTGAAGCGAGGGAGCAGGGCAGGGGAGGGGGGAGTGAAGTGGCGTGGCAACAACGAGGGGATGCCGGGGTTTATGTAGGGTGGCACGGCAGGCAGAGGCAGCAGCGGCAGTGGGTGGGGGAAGGAGAGGAGTGAGTGAGTGATGGGCAGCGCAGAGCACTGGCGGTGAGCTGGAGAGCAGACTGGACTGATTTTGAATTTGATTTGGTGATGCCACTGGCGTTACTGTTCCCCCTTCCCCTGCGCCGGGCTCCGACTCCGGGTGGGCGGTGACCACAGCGACCGTTGGATCAGAAAACGACGTGCCAATAGGGGCTGCTTGCCCGGCCCTTCGTCTAGAAGTCTGGGGCTGCTTTCCGGTCCGGCGAGGTCCATGGATTCGGCGTGGCCGTGGCTTGGCTTCACGCTCCTCCATTCATTTCTCACGCTTTCTTTTTAGCTGTTGCCTCAT
Organism: Miscanthus floridulus; assembly: GCF_019320115.1. Classification (NCBI taxonomy): domain Eukaryota; kingdom Viridiplantae; phylum Streptophyta; class Magnoliopsida; order Poales; family Poaceae; genus Miscanthus; species Miscanthus floridulus. Next base: position 201,096,909 of record NC_089580.1, on the reverse strand, counting down.
GAACTGTACGGCATTACTCTACCCCTGAAGCAGCACTCAACGTAATGCGTGGAGTAACTACATCAGTTACGGCGGAGGCACGGTAAAACTTTTTTTTAGAATGGAGTTATGGATCATCCTCGTGAAAAAGCAAGTACAGTTCAAAACGTACGCAAATGATTTCTTTCCACAAGAGAGGCCTGTACTCTACCACTCCCGTCACGCTGATGCTTTGGTGTGTGAAAAAATCATCCTGACTTTGAACTAAGGGTTTTTTTATCCATACCATTACAATTTTGCAAGTTTGAAGATATGTCATTACATTCATCTATTTCAAGAATTGGTATTATAATTCTGTCTCTCATCAACGGCAGTTCTCGAAATAGATGAATTATAATGTTGTATCTCTAGACTTGCAAAATTGCAACGGTATGGTTAAAAAAACCCTTGAACTAAACGTCGTTTGACAGAACGCTAGCCGGTCGCAGGGTGGTGCTTGCAACAAAAGGAGCCACGCCCACACACAGCCACGGGCACTGAGAGCCAGAGCCAACGCCATTTGAGCGGCGGCATCATCCCAACCCGCGTCGTCCTTCCTCCCTATCCGAACCCGTGGATCGCTGACCGCTGCTCGCCACGCGTGAGCTGGACGGCGCCCCGGACGGTAGCGAATCGCGTCGTCTTGTCAGTCCTTCCAGCACCCTGTGACGCTGCGCATGGCCTCGTCTAAGGCGTAAGCCCTTGTTTAGATCACCTCCAAATTCCAAGTTTTTTCACTCTCTCCATCACATCAATTTTTAGACGCATGTATAGAGCATTAAATGTAGATAAAAAAATAACTAATTATACAGTTTGGTTGTAAATCACGAGATGAATCTTTTGAGCCTAGTTAGTCCATGATCAAGCAAAATTTGTCAAATACAAACGAAACATGCTACGGTGTCCAGATCGTAAAAATTTGCAATCTAAACGAGGCCTCAGCTCTCGCTCCGCATGCATTCGCCGTTGGTGGCGTGGCCTCCGTGGAGGGGCCTCACCCGCTTTCGGTACCGGGGCCCACCTGTCGGCGACAGAGCAAATGATGGGTCGGTGGGGCAAATCCTTGGTCGCAGGACTAGTGTTTGTGTATTTCTGTGAAATGGGTGCGCAGCGCAGGGGTCAATCATTCTTTTGGTTATGTGCGTCGACAGACAGATGTCTCAGCCAGGAGCAGCGTTCGAAAACGTTTCGCCGGAATCGCTTGTCGCTTTGCGTCGGGAGAATGATAGACATGGGAGAGTGCTTTTCTTTAAAGATAATCAAGAGATGGAAGTGCTGGGGCTATAGATGTAGTAGGAATATAAAATTGGAGTAAGGAACCCTTGTCAAGGATGATATTTATCGGTCCTGGAGCATGCGACTCTGCTTTCGTACTCATATGAAGAACACTTCTCTCCAGCGAAGAGTGAAAGCAATCAAGTCTATACAAAATAATATGATATACCAATCAAAATGTTATTAAAAAATAATTAAATATATTTGAATAGTATATCTTCATGTTGTCATAATTTTTTATAAGTTTTCTATAAACCAAATCAAGCTTTAGATATACTTTAAGAGGAAATTATTTTCTTGGCCTAAAAAAAGTGTTGCTTAGTTTCTGGGCCTTTTTTTTTCTCGAACTTGCTTATTTGGCCCTAAAACGAATTTACTTTGGTTTCTTAGTTTATGGGCTAACGGTGTTAAGATGTACGTGAAATGACTCTTTTACCTATCGCACCGAAGGCTACAATTCACATATCTTTCAGGGTGCCTCTATCAATAATTTTCCAAAATAAGATGCAATATTTTTTCAAGCATGGAATCATTCTATTTTTTATTTTTTCAATAATTATCTTTAAAGCCAGGGGTAAAAGAATCATTTCGCGTACAGCTTAACACCGTTAGCCCATCAAACTAACAGAAGGGACGAGAAACGAAAAGAAATTCGTTTTAGGGCCAAATAAACGAGTTCGAGAAAAAAGGGCAAAAAAAAACTAAGTAGCACTTTTTCAGGGCCAAGGAAATAATTTCCTCATAATTTAATCAACAAAAGAACTATAATTGTGTTTTTTTTTAGACATGGTACGATTGTTCGAAGAGAGTGAGGGGCCTGGCTTGTTGACTACTCCTCCAACATCTTGACGTGGAAACGAGAATTCCGATGCGTCCTCTGCAGCTGGAAACAAACGTTTTCGGGAGGCACGCACCGGATAGATTATGCTCTTGCTTACGGGCTGGCAAGCACCACAATCTCGTCGAGTACTATAATCCTCTCCGTCCCCTAGGATAATCGGCAGCACCGTTCTTGGTTTCCTGTGTTTCAGTTCCGCTGTCTGACGATGGAAGCCGCAGCAATGATACATCGAGAATCCTTTTCCTTTTGGCTCATCCACCAAACCCTTGCATGATTACATGCACACTATCACTAGAAGCACGGACGCCGAGCACGTACCTGCGCAGTCCCACGTCGAGCGCACCATCTTCTTTCGTGTATAGTAACGCGTACGCAGTAGTGGGGGAGCACGAGCAACTGCGCGCGGTTCCGTTCCTTCCGGGAGAAACGCTCACCGTGGCCGCGGCCTCGCCCTCTTTTCCGGCAGTCGCGCGCGGCCGGCCGGCCGCCCCACTACTACCTCGGTTCGGTTGGTTTTGGTTTCCCAGCGCACGAACCGCCTCGGTGGCAGCAGCAGGAACAGGACAGGGGCACGCACGCACTCCCTCGGTTCGTCCTCCCCCGCGCCGCTGGTTCCGCCGGCTGGACGCGCGCAAACAGCGTCGCCCCACGCCCTGTACTCGACGCGATCGGTCTGCGAGCCAGAATCCTCCGCGAAGAAACTCACCGACCTCCGCAGCCCCCAGGATAAAGAACCGCCGTCCGGATCCGTGCTTAGATTAAGCGGCGATGGTTAGCTTGGTCGCGGCTCAAGTAACCAGCCAGCCACCAGCACGCTGTGCGATCCGCGGAACACAAGCACGTGCGCAGGTACCGGCGTGGCGTGGCGCTTGGTGCTGGTTGGCAGCTGGGCGAGCACGCACGCTTGCCGCAGGCTGCTCCGCAGCCATGGCCCATGCTGTTCTGGCAGCTTCAATTCCCACGCCTGATGCAGCCGTGCGCGCAGGCTCCTGCCGCGGCTGGCCCTTCCAGCTGGTGCCTGCCTACCTGAGCAGCCGCCTCGTCTGACTCTGAATCCCCGACGACTGCTCGCTCGTCCCGTCCGGCCCCCGGCTTCGTATGATCGTATCGTATCCATCACAGCTCACAGCTGCACACGATGACACAACACAACACACCGGGCAGGGCATGCATTTTGCGCACGCAACGCAGAACGAACGCACGTCGTTTTCGGCAATCCGGCCGGCGTAATCTAGCTCAGAAATTAATCTTATCTGAATGTCGAGACAGATAGATAAACTGGAACATTATATTATACTACTAATAATTTGTGATGGCGACGTTTGCAAACATGCGTTGCCGTCAGCGCTAGGGCATGCACTTATTACCGGTCCGCCGCTTCGGCCCTTCCGTTCGTGGCCCCTGTTGGGGGGCTTCGAGCAGAGCACGGGTGGGGATCCCGGACCATGCCGGCCGCTCCGCCTCCACGGATGAGAGCCTCCGGCCGAATTCGTGCCCGACAGGCACCTAAAGGAAATGGTTACATTACATGCATCATCGCGCTGCAGGTTTGATGATTGACGATCATGCAAACCATGGAATGGTACGTCTGCCTAACCTAACCTAAAGGTAGCTGTATGTAGGAGCAAAGATAAGCAGCTACCTCTTCTAGCGTAGGAACAATACTAATCTGATGCGAGTTTTTTTTCTATTGTCGCCATGATGATGAGTGTATTAATTAGGTGTGTATATATATACTACACGCTATGATCAGTCCCGCTCGAAGGATTTTTAATTTATGCCCGTAGATAGGCGCGAATGAAGTCGGGCTAAATATATCCTCTCCAATAATTAGTCTCGTTTCTTTATTCTATTCTGTATCATACACGCCGGGTTGCAATAGTTATGGATCGAGGATAAGAATGCCATCATCAGATCCCGTATGCCTGACCATACCATGACTATACAACATTATATTCCCTGAGCTAAATTCGGTCGATCTGTGGTGCTTTTTAGAGCAAATTTCTACCAAACCCAACATGTTCAAAACGTACTGTAAATATAAACTCTGCAGCCAGGTTTCGTTCATATCAATCATGCATGAAAACGTAGATTAGCATTGGGCATTGTATGTGCGGACTGGCGCCGTGCGTATCTTGGCTCCACGCGGCTCGAGCCCCGGCGGTGGTCGAAACCCGCCAACTGCAGTGGCTGCCCACCACACGCTCGGACCGCCGGACGGACGTACTACGTGCAATCGTCCAAGATATACACCGCGTTCAGCCGGCTGATCCTCCTTAGCGAATACTGTTCATCATCTAGATGCTACAGTGTTTTTCTCTTATAAAACCGGTCAGTTTTAGTCAAGTTTCGGACCAGCGAACGTACCAATAATATATATGGCGATGCATGCATGCAGAGTGATGCAGAGAGGAGGACTGGGACTGTGGGAGCAGAGAAGACAAGTCCAACTAGCTCGCCGCTCGTTCAAATGGATCGGCCAATCTCAGGCAGGATGCAGCGGCCTGATGAAACCCAGGCCGCACCAACCAAAGCGACATCCCTCTCGCTACAGCTTGCAAACTTAGCTATCGCTGCTTCCAATTCCATGATTGCCAAGCAATCCATGCATGCAATGCAAGCCTGCCGATTGCCGTGACGACGACCCGACACCCACCCGGTATCCGCCGCCATTATTCGCACCAAATCATTCGCCGGAGCATCCGACTGATAAGACCAAATCTGAGCCATCAATCATCGCAGCTCCTCCCAGCTTGCCGAAACGGCGCCGCGCCGGCGGTCCGGGGGCAATGCCACCCACGGGATCCACGGATGCACCCGAATCTGAGCGTGTGTGCGTGGTCCGTCAACGAGTGCGGCGCGACAGGCAGCCGAGAGCGCGCGCCTCCGTGAGCTCTAGTATTAGCTAGCGGCGCCCTGGACCTGGTGCGGTGCAGTGCAGTGCTGGCGACCGAAGGCACGTACGCGCGCGCGGGCCGGGGCCGGGGTCCTGATCGATGGGCGTTATTGCGTCGAGCTGTCGGGCTCAGGCGTGCCCCGGCACGGACGGAGCTAGTCGTAGAAGATACATACTAGCATTGTGCTGAGGCGGACCGGGATTCAATGGGGACGGATGGCCCGGAGTCCGCTTGCCTTGCTTGCGCTCTTGCTGCTTGCTGCTTGCTGCGGCCAGCTGATTTGGATGGACCGGACCGGAGTCCGGAGGGCGGGTGCCGGCCGTGATCCCTGGCGTCTCCTGGTCCAGGCCCGGCTGCCCCGAAGCGTGCGCGGTCAGGGCCTCAGGGGCGGCGCTCGCTCGGCATCGGCATCGGCATCGGCAGGGTCACAGGCAGAGGCATTCGTTTGCCTATCTCGTGTGTGCAGGAGCGAGATTGTCGCTTGCACGAGAGCGGCAATGCGCGTCGGGTCCGCCCCGGCCGGCCCTGCTCAACTTGTACCCCCGCTCCATGCCCATCCTCTGTCCTGGACCAGCCGTCAGTTAGAGACCCCGCGCGATAAAGAACGACTACGAGTCATCCCATTTGAACAGGATAGCTTGCTTGATTCCAGTGTGGGAATGGCCGAATGGCAGCCTGCCATATCCATATGCCAACGCAGCCACCGGTGACCGGCCTGCCTGCCTGCCTTGCGTATCCTTTTCCTCGCATCTGCTCTGGTCTGGATGGGATAGCCATGCGAAGCAATGCACCCATGCTCTCGCTCGCAATCACAGAAGATAGAAGAAGGTGCGAAGCGGAAGGGGGCGGCAACGCGTGTCAATTATTGCGCAAGAATCTTGTTACCGTGCACGGCATGTACTAGCTACTGCGTAGGTACTGTACGTATGTACCGGCGTACTGCTGTATATACCCATGCTTATCAGTCATGTTTTTCTCACCAAAACAGCATGGCCGGCTTATAGTAGGCGATGTAGTGCCGTCGGAAAGCGGAAGTACGAGTGTCCAACTTCTGCTCCTTGTAACACACAGAGGGAAATGTTTTTTTCCCCGAAAGCACCACTGTAACTGTAAGCTGGTAACATGCCATGGCCCATGAGCATGAGTTCACGTACTACGTACGTACGGTGAAAAAGTGAAAACCACGTAAAAGGCGAGGCCGATGATGACAAACGATGGATGCGCTTATCGACGCGGCTGTCGGGCCTTTCGTCGCCTGAAAAGCTGTGAGAATTTTTCAGTTTTTGAGGACCGATAAAGCTCTCTCTAGCACGATGAGTCGATGACAAACAGCAGTACTTTGTGTCCGAAAGACGCCATTGTCGTCAAGCATGCATGGCGCAGCAGCGCCGGCTCTCGCTTGTCTCCCCGGAAAAACTCCACCATACGCTCGGGCTCGGCAGCTTCCCGGTGCCGGGGCCACCGCGATTGGGATAGGGTAGGGAAGATGCCCGGCCAAGGAAGACGACGTCGCCTTGACCAAACGTTGTGGCCGGTTCGTCTGGTACCAAGAAAGATACGGCGTGATGTCACACGTTTTCTTCAAGTGGTATTTTGTGATCAAATAATCTCCGTAATACTCCTGCGTCTCATGCGTGCTAGTACGGCTTTCGTCGTTGCAATACCACCGAGGCTCTGTTGGACGCAGATACCGGAGACTATAGAATTGAATTGAGTTTAATACCAAATCAGCCATATCATTGAAATGGGCCCGATTCGAATACTGTCGTTTGGATGGACATTGAATTGGCCTTTGTAATCGTGTGAAGTAGCTCAAATCCATTTTCCTGTTTTGATGTAAAAGCATATGGAATTGAAAATCCTGTCCTCTCACACACGTGGAGCTAGGCGGAGCTTGGGTGGCAGTCAACGACGACCATGGCAGGGCGGACCTGGGCCCACCGGTAGCGGCCATGGTGAGGAGGAGCCCGACGGCGGCCATGGCGGGGAGGAGCTCGGGTGGAGGTCGACGCCGGCCATGGAGGGGAGGAGCTCGAGCGAAGGTACAAGGATCCGTCTGTGTCCATCAGAAAAATCCTCCACACAACAGTCATTCCTCAAGCTGCACCTGCAACAGGGGTAAATAAATCCTGAGTACACAATATACTCGCAAGACTTACCCGACTAGTGTGAATAAGTTCCTGACTCCAAAGGATATGATAAGCTTTATAGTTTGCTGGGTTTCCTTTTTGCGAAAAGCATTACTAGTAGTGAATCCTACTCCCTCCGTATCGTAATTAGAAGTCGTTTAGGACATGAGTGTGATTACCAAGGAGTCATTAATTAGAGGGTATTTTTCCCTGTCTGCCCCTATTAAATACGCCTGCGGGTGCATTGTATACGAGAACGAATCAGAGTTGGAGTGGCTAGCGCAATGCGGTTAGTGCCCCAAGGTCCCAGGTTTGATTCCTGGTGGGCGCACATATTTTTGGATTTCGCTATTTTGCATGGCGATTTTGCATGCTACTGTGCGGAACGAGTCCGCCGTGCGCGCTCGCGCCTGGGCGCGCGTTTGCTTCTAGTTTTGGCGCGGTACCATCGAGTTTGAGCGCTCGTGCCATTTAATTTTTCATTTTTTCGGCACGACGCCGTCTGCGGCGAGCAGCACGATGACCTCGTCCGGCTCCTGCGAATCCAGCGCGACGGACAGCAGTGGGTCGGAGTCCACGGACAACAGCGGGTCGACGACATCCTCCGCGGCGACCTCCTCCGACTCCGGCCCGATGTCCTCCGCGGCGAGCACCTCCGACTCCGGCCGGTCTCCATAGCGACGAAACGAACCGAACAGTATTAAACCCTAGCCGTCGGAATCCATAGGCAAGCGTGAGGAAGATGAAGTAGGCGTGCGGACAGGCGGCGAGCGTGCTGTGGGCGGTCTGCGTGCTGAGGCGATCTCTTCAATCGAGGAGTCCACGATTAATGTTGAGGAGACCATGCGAACGGGCGGCCACGTGAACGGGCGGCGCGCATGCCTAGCCAGGGGTAATCGTGTCCAAAATCGCCCTCGTTATCGTGAACGACTTCTTTTGCCGCAACCGGCCTGGCCTCCAGAACGACACCTAAATACGATATGGAGGGAGTATGTATTTTATTAGCAGTCATGATTAGTTCATTAGCTAACCATTCTATGTAAGCACCTGTTCTACTTTAAAGTAAGAGTTGAGCAATCAGATCCATTCATCCTCTTTCATCTTCCAGTTCTTACTACGATGTTAGATCATAGCCAAGTCGTACCGTATCACACGGCGATTTGTGAACCAATGTATCACAGGTGGGTACCCCGAAACACACGCTCCTCTTATACCCCAGGCACCAGCAAGACCAACCCACCACTCTCCTGTTAAGGGGTTTAGGTCCCTATCCAAACTTGGACTCCAAGCCCCCACTCCTGAGTCCCGGACTCAGTGTGGTGCTTAGACATCCACTATCCCCGTCTCTAATCAGTCGGTCCGGAAAGAGCCAGAACCCACGATAAGAGAGCAACGAGCCTTCCCGTTCCCATAAGCAAGTATGTGCTCAGGATAATAAGTCTGTGACCTGACTAGAATTCACAGCAATAGACATTCCTTAACCGACACGGACAGGGAAAACAATGTACCCAAGCTATACCTCGTTGGCCGCAGGACACAACCTATTACACCCAGCAATACCCGTACCATATCCCTGCCCGGACTCTATTTTCTTTCACCATTTTATCATGAGAGTAATAATAATAATCACCTATTATGAGTAACGACAGTTTACTCACGCTACCGATAGCCCAAGCATAGCAGCTACTCGACCTATGCTAGTAGGACTCATAGGTAGGTTATCTATGCATGTAGTTTCAATATAAATCCTATAACGTAAATGCATATATATATATATATATATATATATATATATATATATATATATATCAAGTAATCATTCAAAATAAGGGTTATATACCGGGGCTTGCCTTGGGCAGGTGGGGTATCAGCTAAGTCAGTCAATGACGGCTTCGGGACCTCCTCCTGCACGAGGACCTCCTCCTCGTACTCCTCGATCACCTCCTCGTACTCCTGCTCTCCGACGGTCACGAACTCCACCAACTCGTTCTCTACATGCATGCAATGATGATGCAACACTTAGTATTTTAGCAACAGCAGCTCTTAAAATAAGAATACATCTACTAATCTATTAGGCTAACTCTAATGACTAAGATACTAAGCTAACTATCATCTTTACCAAGCAAAGTGTTGGGTTCAACTAACAAACACCTAACTTTACAATTGAAGGATATATCTTTATTTTTACTAATGATTTAATGTATATTTGAAACAAAGAGCATTTAACTACCCTTATGTTTAGTCTATTCTAAAGCTACAAAAATTACAGTGAGCACATAATAATACTACGATGCTGCTATAAAAATTTTAGGGCTAAAGTTATCACCAATTTACCCCAAAAATTCCTGCAATAATGCTCCTAACAATATTAAACATTTTCAAATGATTTAATAGTTCCTGGTATCAACATGCATATATATGAAGTAAGTACACTAATAGATAAAGCATAATTTTGAGAACTTAACACACAAATTTTGAATAACTACATTATTTTATATTAATTATCAAGGTTCAGCTTAGAAATAAAAATGAAAAGCTATTTTTATTTTCCAAAAAAAGATAAACCGATTTCGGCCCATGCGCGGAGGCAGCCCGCGGTGGGGAGCCCACGCGCGTGCTGTCACTCTTGCAAAAACGCCCTCGCGCTATCAGACAATAGCGCGAACACTACACGTACTATTTCTATAGACAACAACTTTACAACAACGCCCTCGTATCTTTTCACCTTCGCACCGGAGAGGTCCCCGAGACGCCCCACACTCGCCGGTGCGACAGGCGGTGGCACTAGGCGGTACGCTGGCCACTCGAGGCTCGCTCCAACCCAACTAACGAGCCGAACCCCATCTACGACCCTAACTCCTACCCTAAACGATGATACGGAGCAACTTGGTGCACTGGAAGCGAGCTGCCACCGCGCGCGGTCACCCACGACGACGTCGCGGTCATCCCAACGAGCTACATCGCTAACAGGACGGTAGAGATAGAGGATAAGCACTAGGGGCGCACCACGAACCTACCTAAAGTGGTGTTTCAGCCGGCGACTACCTGAGCAAGGTGGGCCATGTGCGTGCGACGAGCATGGAGATGAGCCACGATGGACATGGCCACGTCAGCGGTGGTGGGGAGGCGGTAGCACTCCCACTGGCGTGCATACGGTGGAAAGGGAGCCAAGGCAGACTAGTGGTGTAGAGGAATTTGCGTGGGGTGAAGTGGTGGAAGCTGGCCACGGTGCGGGCGGTGATGGGTCTTAACGGCACGGTGGCGGGCAAAGCTCCAAAAGTGGGATGCGGCAGTCGGCAAGAGGATGTAAAGGCAGAGACGCGGGCACGAGGAATTGATGAGAGGTGCTCGCTCTCTGGCTCACCGTGCCCGCTGCTCGACGGCGGCGAAAAATAGAGTGAAGGAAAGATAGAGAAACATGGCGCGACAAGTGGGCTCGGTTCATCCTCGCCTTGGCCGGACGCGAGCGGCGCGATCAGGACACCCACGTGCGGGCGCTACGGACAAGGCGTGCGTGCGTCCGACCGGCGTGTCCCGTGCGGCCGTAGTGTCTTAAATGACATGGCGATGGCGGCTTGACCACGTGCGTGCAGCAGTGGCGCAGGGGTACAACGGACAGGTGCAGACATGACGACGATGTGACGGTAGCGGTAGCGCCGTGACGCGAGGCAACGGTGGATGGATGCGACGGCAGTGCAGTGCGATCGTGGTGGCAGCACGAGGCTGGGCAGCAGGGCGCGGGCCAGAAGCTCGCTGCGACCAGCCTCGGCCAAGCCCAGGCGGCCTGACCAGCCAAGCACGGTGGTACGGGGTGACCGCACAGGATGCGGTCATCGGCGCGGTGCGGGGTGGCCGTGCGGTGACCACGCACACAACGCCACCATCCCAAAACATGTGACGTGCATGAATTTTAAAGCGCCCATGAAAACGAAACGGTTGCTTCTGGAGCTAAACCATCTTTACCGTGCTCAAGATGGCACACAAGACTACCAAATCGAGCTATATCATTACACTACCCCTAAACCCAATCTCTCAAAATAAATTGCTAAACATTGCGATGTCTAGCTATTGTCAGACTTGGAAATTTTTTAAGTTTTGAACTGAACATGATTTCCATTTGCGATTTCTAGGCTATTGAAAATATTACAAAGCAATATTATTTTTCAAAAGCAACTATTTTATTGTCATCTACAAAGTTTGTACTTCAAACTTTATTTAAGTATTACACGCATGTTCTATAGTATTTTTGTTCAATAAAAATTAGTTTACACCCCTACTTGTTAACTGTACAACTCGCGGAGCAACTTCCGTTTCACATTTTTGTTGATCGTTTTAGTTGCAATGTATCGGTGCAGAAAGTGGCCAACAAGTAAATATTTGTAGTTTTGCCGTACGTTATGATCGGAGGTGACCTAGCACTCAATGATACACGATTTATACTGGTTTAGGCAACGTGCCCTACGTTCAGTTTGAGTCGGTCGATGACTTTATTCCTGAGCCTAGGTGCTCGAAGTTTGCAGTGGGGTTACAAACGAGAACGAGAAAGATAGAGTGCACGAGAGGTTCGGTCGGCTCTGGTCGGAAGGGCCGAGAGCGATAGGAGCTCCTCTATGTGCTAATTGTTCATGCATGTGCTTGAGGTCTGAACCTAGCGGTTCTGTGGTTGTGAGCTAGTGAACTTGATTGATCTAGATTAACTTGTATGAACTTGAATCCACCTAGTCTCTTGGGAGAGAGCGCATCCCCTTTTATAGATGAAGGGGATGGCCTTACAAGTGAGAGGGAGAGAGTTCGTATGCTTCTAAGTCTTGTTGCCCACACCGGCGGGTACAGGAGGATGGTAGGCGCCCACAACACTGTTGGATGTCGGTTGTATGTGGGAGGTCACGTCGTCTTGTTTTGGGTATGGCAGATGTCGGCACCGACATATACTGTTGATGCCTAGAGGCATGTGAGGAGTTTTACCATGTTCACTTTGTACGGTAAATCCCGGTGCCCACAACACTATCGATGCCCAGAGGCATGTGGAGGGCCTTACCGTATGGGAGTTAACGGCGCCCACAATACCATAGAGGAAAATGTCGGCGCCTACAATACTGTTTGTGTCAGGGCGGTTGCAAAGTACTATTCCTATAAGTGACAGTGTATGGTCCCTCGTATCATGGTTTGACTTGAGTGCCTTGGCTTGCTTTCTCCGTTCATTCCCTGGTCCCTTCTAGGCGGGCGTCCCCGGTCAGTTGGTCTCAGCCGGCTTGGGTTGTGCCAGTCGGAGAAGAGCAGTGAGCAGGGTCTTTGCATACCCCGGTCGAAGACATGGGGTCAGAGTCGGAGGTAGTGCTTTGCCAGGCCTTCCGGTCGGAGAGACCGTCCGGAGGTGCTGGAGACCGAAGTGAGCGCTCCGGTCAGAGAGGTGGGCCAGAGTCGACAAGCGGGCGTTGTTCCTCCTCAGCCTGACCTTCCGGTCGGTGACTGGACCACCCTTCTGGCCTGCTGTTTTAGACACTTGGGCCGGCCCATGAGTTGCGGGCCATCTGCTTAGGCCAAGCCTTTGTGGGAAAGCCAGTCCGCGTGGGACCCTGGGTTTATGAACCCAACAGGAGCCCCCGAGCCCCTGGGCGATTCAGGCAGAATCGTTTGGAGGATTTTTGTCTCGATGGTGGGTGTGTGCGAGCGCACCCGCGGATGTAGCCCCTAAGCCCCTGGGCGGTTCGGGCAGAACCGTCTTGGGGGTTTCCGTGTTGCTAGCGGGGGAGGTTTTTGTTTCATAGGTGGGTGTAGCCCCTGGGCGGTTCGGGCAGAACCGTCTAGGGGGTGTTTGTTAGCGGGCGTGTGTGTGTGTTCTTCAGTTGAGATGGAGTTTTGTTTAACCAAGGCGTCATTGTGCAGCCGAGGTGCTTTAGTTTTTTACGGATCGGTTGAGAAGGAGCTTGCGGACCCTAGCGTCGATGCGCGCCATGGGATCGGACAAGGCAGTTAGTTTGGTTAGTTTGGGATCGGGCGAGCCGAAGCTCGTAAATCCTAATGGGGCGAGTTCGGGGTCACGGACCCAGGTTTTTTAGAGCGTAGTCGGAGCGTAGCCGGATGGGGCGAGTTCAGGGTCGCAGACCCGGGTGTTTTGGAGCGCAGTCGGAGCATAGCCGGATGGGACGAGTTCAGGGTCGCAGACTCGGGTGTTTTGGAGCGCAGTCGCAGCGTAGCTGGATGGGGCGAGTTTGGGGTCATGGACCTAGGTGTTTGGAGTGCAGTCGGAGCGTTGCTGGATGGGGCGAGTTCGGGGTTGCAGACCTAGGCATTTTGTGTCTTGAGCCCCCGAGCCCTGTTGGGCCTTAGTAGGGGTCGGTGTGAGTTATGTGCGTTACCCCATCCTCGGTTCCTCACAACCAGAGGGCTGAGTTTTGTCGCTTGTCCCGATCGCTCGGGCTCGAGTGATACGCTCGGTGAGTTCGCTAATGGGTATGATCGAGTGGAATCCGGGTCCATCGTTCGTGATGGGGTCAACATTACCCTCTTGTGACATTCCACTGCTCCTTTACCTGCAACTCGGTAGATGCCTAGGTCATTCCGAAGACCGACCCAGGTGGCCTAACGGCCTCCCCTCGATGGAGATTCTATGGGCTTGGCAAGAGGTTTAGGATCGAACGAGAAGGTTGAGATGACCCTGTCTGCCAGACTGGGCGAGGGCCACACGGGGCTCATCTATGTTTTTCTACTAGGCTCTGTTGGTTGCTCATGTCGAATGAGGCAACCGCCGCTTCATGACGCAACACAGAGCGTTGTGATGCATTTCGCTACACGTGCGATGCTTAGTAACCAAGCCCCCGAGCGGTTCAGGGCCTAAATCATCCGGGAGGCACGGGTGTTTGGAATGAATGTGTGTATGGATGTATGAAATGATTTATAAAGAAATAGAGGGGCTTTGGTAGTGTTACCTTGATGAGTCGAGTGACGGGGTTTGGAGAGCTCCAGTCAGAAATGTCCGACCAGGACCCGTGCTCGTCGTTCGTGATGGAGTCGGCATGGCCTACATGGGGCGTCCCTTTGCTCCCTACCTCTCTCTCAATGTGTTTTTCTGAGCCGTTCGATCGACTTTTTGGGAACCCGATGGTCTCTCTCGGCGGAGATCCCGTTTTGGGTTTTTCCAAGTCTTGCTCGGGGAAGCGGAAGGCCGCCTGTGTGTGGTGGCACTTTGGTTCTCATGCCCGGTGTGCGGTAGTGGCTGGCGTGCGGTAGTGGTGGGCCATACCTATGCCATGTCCCATCTGATCAGGAGTCGTTCCATCGAGCAGGGCACGTCTCATCGGTCAGGGCGCGTCTCATCTACATTAAATGAGAAAGAGAGAGGTTTTTTTGTTCCGCCGTTTCACCTTTCTCGATCGGCGCGCCCTCCTCTAACTACTGTACCATTTTCCTTAAGTAGGAGGGAGAAGGTTTTCGCTTTGTTCTTTCGCCTATTCCTCATCTGCCGCCCCTTTTCTCTTCCTTCTCGCCGAGAGTGTTCTTGAGAGCCACGGAGATTTCTAGGAAAGAAAGGGGAGAGAGCGAGGGAGAAAAAAGAAAATCACAAATCCTTTTGTGATCTCAGAGCGAAATGTTGGACTGGAGGTCATCCATCGTGAGGGAGTCGGTGTTGAAGGCCTTCGTCGCGAAGGGGTTCCTGTCGCCGAAGGAGGTGGCGCACTGGAGGGCTTCTGGGAGGGAGGAGTTCCCACAACCTCTGCCAGACAAGGTGGTGTCCTTTCTCACCTTCCACGAGCGTAGGTTAGGATACCCCACGCACTAGTTCCTGTGCGGGCTCCTCAATGAGTAGGGTCTGAAGCTGCAGCACCTTAATCCGATGGGGGTGCTGCACATCGCCGGCTTTGTCACCGTCTACGAGGCTTTCCTTGGGATGGATCTACATGCGGACTTCTTTCGGCGTCTGTTCTCTAGGAGAGCCTTGACGGCGGGGAATCCGGCCGATATCGTGCCGGTGGGAGGTTTCGCCCTACAGAGGAAGCCGAGCGCGGGAGCCTCCTATCCCATGTACATCACCTACGACTCCAACCGAGGGTGGCACGGGGAGTGGTTTTACATCAGGAATCTGACAGAGGCGCTGTTCTCGACGTTCACTGGTGGGAGGCCAGAGACGTAGGACAGTTGGTCATGGGGTTCATCGAGGAGGAGCTCCAAAAGATCATACAACACGATCTTGATAGGGTGCGGGTGTTCCACACCCTCTATCTCCGCTGGGTTGCGCCGTTGGCGGAGAGGATGCGGCTAATGTGGATGTACAACGGCCCATCGGCCCCGGACCATGCGTCGTCGGAGGAGCTACCGCACGATGAGGTCTGGAGTCGCCTTGGCTGGGTGCTGTAGCTAAAGCCCAAAGAGAGGGTCGAAGGGAAGCCCGCACCTTTCAACTCTGCGAATGTGTCCAGACTGGTATGCTCCCTTTTATTTTTTTTCCTGCTTCTTCCTCTGCTTTCCTATTTTTTGATTTCAGGCCACTCGTTCCGTAGGGGCTTGGAGTTTACAAGTCCCGGCCGCACCTTCCTAAGGGACCAGAGGGCATGACCTGGTAGGCCACCTAGAAGGAGGCGGTGGATGCCAGGAGGAAGAAGAGAACTAGGGAGGTTCGGCGGAAGCGAGAGAAGGAGCAGGAGATCTGCCGACGCGTGATGGCCGAGGAACATTGGAGCGACGTCGAGTCGGAGCTCGCGTCAAAGGTCCCATGGATGTGGATGACAAGGTTTTCTCTGAGGTGGAGGAAAGTCGGGAGGTCGTTGTTACCTCGGCGGAGAATCGTGACCCTATGGTGACGTCCACTGGTGATGAGCAGGAAGCAGAGCGGTGCGCAATGGTTCCCACGTCGAGGAAGTGTGCGGCGAGCGCGGACGCTATCGGTGAATGGGAGGCAAAGCGGATACAGTCACTGCGCCCCTTGGTGGCGTCGCCGGTCCCGTCGCATCCTGCCACGAACGCGGCCGAGCAAGCCAGGCGGTCCGAGGAGCGGACTGGCACTTGTGCCTCGCTGGGACTGGTGCCAATGTGTGACTCATAGCCGAAGGAAGCCCATCCTGCCACGGACGCGGTCGAGCAAGCTGGGCGGTCCGAGGAGCGGATTGGCACCCGTGTGTCGCGCAACTCGCAGCTCGAGGAAGCCCCACCCACTACTCCGGTTGGGAAGTCCCGAGCCAAGGGTCACGGTGACCCGCAGGTCGGGTAGGAGCCGGTTGGGGCGACACCACCCCCGGCTGAAGTGAGGGGGCACGGGTCACAGCCCGGGTGCAGTCCTTGTCCTATAGGCCCGTCATCATCGGGTCTTGCCTTCAGAGTCGTACTGCTCACCTCTCTGTACATTTTCCTTTGTTTCTTTTCGATCTTTTGCTATTGAGTCTTTTTGGAGTTTGACTTACCTACCCTTTTTGTCAGTGGCCGGGCGATGATGGGATTGAGCATCACCCTAACTCCCGTGAAAAAGGCTTGGAGGCCCACCCTGCAACATGTCGCGGTGAGCGGCGGGGGGAACTGGCTGGCGGCGGCAAGTCCCTCCTTTCCGCAGGTGGTGCCCCCTAGGTCAGTTACTGGTACAGTGGCAGCGGTAGTGTCGGCATTGGCGGTGATCCCGGTGTTGACGGTGGAGGTCGCGTCGGAGGTAACTCTCATGGCCCCTCCTCCACCAGCCGCAGCGAAAGAGGAGAGGGAGACCGAGCTTCCTGCCTCGCTGGTTGGGAAGCTGCACGGCTCACCCTTCTAGTTGGAGCCAAAAGTGCCAGAGGGAGATGTGGCCAGGACAGAGTCGGAATGCCCGGTGGTGGCCCGCGCACCTGAGGTGGTGGATATCCCATCTAACGACGAGGCGGAAGTTCTGGCAGAGCCACCGTCGTTGTTGCGGGAGCTGGCGGTGGTTCGGTCCAAGGCAAGGCCCTTTGGTGGGCTGCCAGAGGGTGACCTAGAGTGGCCCTGCCCCGAGGACCCAACAAAGGTGCGGTTCGTGCTTCGAGATTCATAGAAGGATCAGCTCTGGGACATCCTTAGGGAGCAAGGACATGTCACGGTGTCCGAACTCGCCAACCTGTCCATGAAGCTCGGAGACATCTAGGAGTGGGTTAAGTCTGCTTAGCAGTTAGTCGAGGTCGACCTATAGCTTGTTGCGGAGGTGAGTTTCCTATACTTTTCCTTGACCTCTGAATCTTTTGTTGGTTGCCTTAGCATGCTTGTTTTTCGTAGAGTCTGAAGGGGATGTTGTCCCACAAGTCCTGCTTCCTCCGAATGGAGCACGCCTGGATGACTGAGCTTGAGCGTCGACTAGAGTCTGCTCGCCGTGAGTCCCAGGACCGAGCGGCCGAGGCGACTATGGTGCGGGCAGAGGGGCAGCATTCAGCAGAGCGGGCGACCGCTGTCGAGCGGGGGCTTGAGGCGGTGAAGGCCCGCCAGGCAGAGACTGAGGCGGAGTTGCGGACATCCCTGGCGGACACCGAGGTGGCGCTCCAGAAATGCCTGGAGACCCTTGAGTTGGAGCAGAGCGCCTTGGCGTCGGAGTGGAATGCCCTGGAGTTGGCGCGGAAAGCCCTGGAGTCAGAGCGAAAAGCCCTAGAGTCGGAGCAGAAGGCCCGGTCAGAGGCAGACCGGGAAGTGCTCGTGCTTCAGGGTCGGGTGATGGGGACAGAGGAGACGAGCGCCCGGCTGCACGAGTAGGTGGCCCGGCAGACAAAGGAATTCTCCACCCTTGAGAACTTTCGCGTCGGTACGTACCTTTTCTATTTTTCGACGTGTTGGTTTTTTCCTTTAGCCTATTTTTGAGCTTGTCACCCTTCTTTCAGAGCTGGGCGGAAGGGTGAAGATGCTAGAGTGGGACTTGGAGATGATCAAGGTGACTTTTAGTCGGAATGCAGAGGAGCTAGCCAAGTCTCGTGATGAGCGACGTGCTCTCGAGGGGGAACTTGACTAGATCTGCAATGTTGTCTAGCTCGTTGTCTCGGAGGTCTTCGGGTCGGTGCCAAGTACTAGCGTGCCCGCCGTCTAGCTGGCGGAGGTCCCGGATGCCGTCCAGGATCTTATCACGAGCGGGCTGTTCTATGAAGTGTCGTGGGTGTTGACTTCGATGGCGACGCATCATCCGAACCTGGACTTCGCTACTATCTGCAGTGGGTATGCTGATGGCTTGAGCACGGAATACATCCAATTGATCAGGGAGAGCTTACTGCCGCACGCAAGGTTGGTGGCAGACCAAGTCTCTGCTCAGTGGGTGATGGACGTCCATTGTGAAGACATGGCCAGAAGCATGCGTGGGGAGGACATTGTCCAACCTACGGATGGCACGGAGCCTGGGTCGGAGGTGGACATCACCCTGGCTTTGACCTAGCCGAATGTCATGCCGTTGGGGAGTGAGAGTTTAAGTTCATGGGGGAGCCCCCGTGTAAACGTTCTAGTGTGCTTAATGACTGCAGTTGGTTTTGTTTTCTGTGATGGAGTCACTTCGTTCGGGGAAGCTTGTTCCCTTTTGTTCCTTAGTTTTCCCTTAGCATAATTTTGTTTTTTATTCTTTCTTTCTCGTACCTGCCCGTTTGTCCTGTAGGCTGCAACCTTGGGTGCTCGGGGCATGGCCCGTGAGGCTCAGCTACTTGTAACCATAGGAAAAGGTGGGGTATGATCGTTCGTAATGTTTTAAAGCAAAGCTACATAAGGCAAATTAAAGGAACGAACTCCCCTTTTGATCGGGTAGGAAGGAATTTCACCATATGATAGTAAACAAAATAGAGAGGTAGTAGTGTCCCCTAGTGGAGCCCCCGAACACCCTGGGCCAAAAAGTATTCAGGTCGGGGTGCTTTTATAGGAGCATACGCTAAGTAAACAATGGTAAGACTGAAACTTAGGGGAAGAAAAATGACATAGTTGTTCCAAGCGTTCGGAGAGAATGCCATCGTTGTTGTCCTTCAGTCGGTAGGCGTCCGGTCAGATCACTTCAACCTTCAGTCGTTCGGATCCTTGCTCGCTACGCCCTCTTTCTCGGTCGTTGCTTCTCTACCTTTTTCTTCCTTTGGCCTGTCGGCCTACCGCATAAGGTGCTTGAGGTGCTGGCAGTCCTTGTAGAGGTGTTTGATGGGGTAGTCGTGATTGGTGCATGGGCTCTCAATGAGCTCGTGGAAATGGCCTGAAGGGTTCTGCTGGGGCTACGTGCCCGCGTGATCAGCCGTGGCGACCAATGCGGAGTTGGCCGGTCGGCGACGATCCTTTCTGTTCTTTTTCCCCTCTACGTGGAGGGGCCCTCATCCTGATCCTAGCGCTTGGCCTTACCTTTGCCTTGGCCTCCGTTGGAATGCGGTGGGAGCGGTGCTTGCTGGAGGTGCTGGAGAAAGGTCCGTGGTCCCGAGCTATCAGGGTTGGGACTCCGGTCGCTGCTGCGTGTGTCTCGGTTTGGTTCGAGCCACGCGTATATAGGCGGTCGGTGCGGAGCGGTCATCAAGTCAAGACGAGGTGCCAATGTGGCCTCCTGTGCTACGCTCGGTGGTTATAGCGGTGATCGGGTGGAGCGACCCATCTGCTGCGTCCCCATTCCCCTGGTGGGGAGCGAGGCCACGAGTTAGCTTTGTGATACGAAGCTCTCCACTTGTTGAATGGCGGTGGTCTCCACTAGTGCCCAGAGGTTCCGGTGGATCGTCTATTCATGAGGGTCACTTGGCTCGGACAGGCCGCATAGAAGCATTGCCGCGGCGGCGATGTTCTGATTGGCCCAAGCGAACTGTGGGAGATCGTTCCCCTATCCATGGTGTTGTGCTGGACCCGATAGGCGTGACCTCGGGCGCCGCTCGTCGGTCTACATGCACGGGGCGCAGTGTGGTGCGCCGAGCGCGCTGGCAAAGTCGGTGGCTGGTGCAACCACTATTGTCGTGGTTCCTCGCCGTGCTCGCGTGCACGCTCAGGGGTCTCCACATGATGATCCCGAGGGGCGTGAGTCTGCAAGGACTACATTGCCGCCGGTGGCTATCCCAGAGCGTCCGCCATAGCACACTCCTGGGACGGACGGTGGCTAGGCACCACGTCATCGATGCTAGAGCCATCACTCTCTACATCATTATCCATGAGGTCGAGGAAACAGGTGAGGGCGTAGCTTGCCATCCCCACGAATTCGGATGTGAGAGGGGGCGACGTCGGCATCCTTCGGAACCCCTGAGCTTACGCGTCCGCGGGAGACGTGAGGCCATAGGGGAACCGGTCGTATGGCGGTCGCGTCGGGGACAACGGGGTCCCTTCGGGTAATCGGCAGAAGATAGAGAATAGTAAGTAAATAACAATATGTACATTACTCACAGCGGGGTTTGAGTAGAGATTTTGCTCGGAATGAAGCGTGGATGCCACGTCCTCGAAGTCGTACGTCCCGGAGTCGATGGATGGCGCCCCTCTGACGGGTGCCGGAATGAGTGTCTCCTCACGGAGGTGTAGTACGTCAAGCCGGTCGACGATGAAGTCTAGGCTTTTGAGGAGGAAGGCCTGGGATGGCTCTAAGACAGGTGGAACCCACATCCCAATAGGTGGGAGCGCGGGAAACTTCAGTGAGCCAAAGCGAATCGAATCGCCAGAGCCCGCCACGGCGAGGGTGGTGGAAAAGTGGGCCATCCGATGACCAAAAAGTGTTGAGCGTACAACGTCTTCCCCACGGACGGCGCCAACTATCGGTGCAGAAAGTGACCAACAAATAAATATTTGTAGTTTTACCGTATGTTGTGATCGGAGGTGGCCTAGCACTCAATAACATAGGGTTTATACTGGTTCAGGCAACGTGCCCTACGTCCAATTTAAGTCGGTCGGTGACTTTATTCCTAAGCCCAGGTGCTCGAAGTTTGCAGTGGGTTTACAAACGAGAAGGAGAAAGATGGGGTGCACAAGAGGTCCGGTCGGCTCCGGTCTGAAGGGCCGAGAGCGATAGGAGCTCCTCTATGAGCTAAGTGTTCAAGCGTGTGCTTGATGTCCGAACCTGGCAGTTCTATAGTTGTGAGCTAGTGAACTTGATCGATTTGGATTAACTTATATGAACATGAATCCACCTAGTCTCTTGGGATAGAGCGCATCCCCTTTTATAGATGAAAGAGATGGCCTTACGAGTGAGAGGGAGAGAGTTCGTATGCTTCTAAGTCTTGTTGCCCACGCTGGCGGGTACATAAGGATGGTAGGCGCCCACAACACTGTTGGATGTCGGTTGTATGTGGGAGGTTACGTCGTCTTGTGTCGGGTATGGCAGATGTCGGCACCTGCATATACTGTTGATGCCTAGAGGCATGTGAGGAGTTTTACCATGTTCACTTGGTACGGTAAATCCCGACGCCCACCACACTATCGATGCCCAGAGGCATGTGGGGGGCCTTACCGTATAGGAGTTAATGGCGCCCATAATACTATAGAGGAAAATATCGGCGTCTACAATACTATTTGTGTCAGGGCGGTTGCGGAGTACTATTTGTAACACCCTCGGTGTTATAGTGTATAGTTTTTGATAAAATACTGCATGAGCATCATACTTATGTGTAAATGTGTGTAACATAAAGTATAAATCAATGTACGACACTTGAAACATTCATCCGAAACAAGAAACAAGTGTTACGTTTCATGTCGCTTTATATCGTTCAGTATTCTAAGGTAATTTTTATCGAATAAAATGATGTAGAACGTCTATGCGAACTTTAATAAATATTGTAGTACGTACTTCGTAGGCGACGATAAAATATGTGCGGTCAAGGACGAGATTCGCTAGTTAGTATATCAAGTAGGTCGGAATTAGAATTCGACGCGAAACCGTTCGAAGTTTAAGTCATTTCTCGTAAGTTGAAAACGGGTCGACGAAGCCACGTTTGTCAATTTTTGTAGAGAAATCAGCTTAAGAAGTAGCATGATGTCGTGGCATAGGTCGATAGCTTTACGTACCCACTGGAGTATAGAAGAAGTGGTTTGGCGTTGGACCTTCGGGTAGGGTTTTTGCGATAGCTTTAAAAAGCGTGCATGTCACCTATTTTGAACAGAGCCCGCGACGGCCGCGGTCACCGCCGTTGCTCGGCTTGGCGCTGCTGCTGGCTCTCCCAGCACACGCCGAAGCACCAGCTGCGTCCTCACTACAGCCCTATGCAGGCACATCGCGCGCATGGTCCTTTCGCTGCTGCCTCAGTTGTCTGCTACCACACGCTGGCGCGCGATTCACATCGCCGCAGCTGACGCGCTGCGTTCGGGACACCGCGCGCGCCCTGCCCTGCACTGGTCGGAGGTGTGCTGGGTCCCGCGATGCTGCTCGGGCGGACGTATCTACCCAGCACTCACCACGCACGCACACAAGCGCACTGCGCCGGGTCCTGGCAGCTCTGCCTCGCCGTCACATCGCACGGTACTCTGGTCGCGCTGCGTGCCATCCATCGCCACCGCGCGACACTACTCTTATTGACCAGCCATAGCTACACACGCATGGGACGGTCGCCTGCTCCACCATCACTTCGGCGTCATGTTGCGCTATTACTTCCCTTGTCCGGCGCCGTCCACTGTGACGTAGTACCGAGCTTCGTTGGCTTGCGGGTTCGGCCATGCGAACAGCCGCCTAGAGCACGCCTCGCTGTTCCCCATCGTTTGTGTGCACTTGTACTTTTGCGTTGACGGCCATGACTATGCCAAGCCAAGCCATGCCAAAACCCACTGTCTCCGTTGTCGCCATGGCCGGTGGGACTATTTCCTTCGATTCACCGTGGTGACAGTACCGTGATTCAATTAGTCATGTCCTCAGCTCCGCTAGGTAGCCGGCCACCCAACCGACCCCACTGCGCTGTTTGAGCCACCGCACAGTGTCCCAATTTGGGGTTGCCACTCCGTCGGGTCCTTAAGACCGGACGGGTCTGCGCCGTCGGCAACCCACGGACCCTAAGCACCTCGTAGCAATTACTTGCACCACCGGCCTCATCTTCCCCTCCTAAGCACCCTGCGCACCTTGGCCATAGCGTTACCATAGCCTAGCCTTCCCCGATGTGGCCGAGCCATCGCCGTGCACTGCCGCACCGCC
The DNA here is from genome assembly GCF_019320115.1 of Miscanthus floridulus. Taxonomy (NCBI): domain Eukaryota; kingdom Viridiplantae; phylum Streptophyta; class Magnoliopsida; order Poales; family Poaceae; genus Miscanthus; species Miscanthus floridulus. The sequence continues at coordinate 201,073,737 of NC_089580.1, read as the reverse complement.
AGTGCGCACGTGGCCAGCTCAGCTTGGGCTGTCTTCGGCCGAACCGACGCCTCGACTATCTCTGTGGGTAGTCCCTTGAGCTCACTAGCTAACTCGTTTGCTCCATTTTCGCTGTCGCTCACCGGAACACCCCGTTGTGGCTGCAGGTTACCCGCCATCGTGGTCCGACCTCGCTACAGCGGCCCGGTTCATGTTTCCACCGCCCGACGCTTCGTGTTCGCTCTTAGGTAAGAGTCGGCTCTGTAGTTAGGACAGGGAAGGGTTAATGCGGCCGGCACAGCCATCGGTGTCAGCGTCGCCGCGACAGTGCGCGCGCGGGTGCCGTGGGGGTGTCGCTGTTGTAAAGATAGAATATTCCAAGGGCGTAACCATAAAACCGTAGACTAACGGAATAGTGCCGTAGAGCTCGCGGGGAATACAGAGTAGTCCGAGGGGTTTTCTGCATTTTGACCGACGCGCGCAGGTCCTCCCCTCCGCGGGCCGTCGTTCGGCTGGGCCGCGCTGTGCGCGCATCGCACTGTTGTGGGCCGAGCCGCGCGAGTTGGGCCGCGGGTTAGAAATGGGTTTCTTCAATTTCCAGTAAAGTAGAAATGCTTATTTAATTTAGTTATGAGCCGAACTTTGATAAATTGTAGTAAATTCTATAGATGTCCAAAAATAGTGAAATCAAGTTTGTTAGGTTCGCAAAATTACCATCTACCTGTTAGTGCAGTTAGATTACAGTTAGCCATGACAATGGTAGGTTCATAAATCAAACTAGATGGCTTAGTATTATGTAGATTAATAATTATAGTAATTTTTATGGTAGATTGGGGATGGCTTAGTATAAAATTTTTACAGTAGGCTCGCTAGGTGATCTTGTACTTGCTGTAAATTTTGTAGCCTTTGAATGCGTTGCGAAATAAAATAGCTATTACCCTTGTTTTATCGTATATAGCGTAGATCAGCGTTAGGAGTAAGAATACATGTAGTTGTTATAATATTGTATGCCATACGTCAAATTGGTTATCGACAACGATAGATAGCTTAATACTGTGGTCAGTAGTACTATCTTAGTGGTTAAACAGATGTACCTTTATTTCAAGAGTTGCTGTTGCTATATTACTCAGCATTGCATCATCATTTCATGCATGTAGATCACGAGCTGGTAGATTTCGTGCACGTCGATGAGCAGGTGTACGATGAGGTGAATGAGGAGTACGAGGAGGAGATCCTCGTGCAGGAGGGAGCCCCGGAGCCTGTTGGTGCTGAACTTACTGACCCGTCGCCTGCCCGAGGCACGCCTCGATACATAACCCCTATTTTAATGATTACTGAATATATATATGTGATGTGTATTTATGTTATAAGCATTTTATGAAAACTACATGCATAAATATATCTACTCATGAGTCCTACTAGTACAGGTCGAGTGGCTGCTATGCTCAGGGTATCGGTAGTCTGAGTAACCTGCCGTTACTCGTAAGTAGGTGATAAATATGATCACTCATGATAAAATGTGTAAAGGTAAATTGTGATCGGGCAGGGATATTGTTTGGGTATTGGTGGGTGTAAAGGGTTGTGTCCTACGGCCAATAGGGCATAGCTCGGTTACATTTTTTTCCTGTCTGTATCGATTAAGGACCGGTCATTGCATATGACTCTAGACAAGTCACAGATTTATTATCCCGAGCACATACTTGGGTATGGCCGCAGGGAAGACTTGTTGCTCTCTTGTCGCGGATCCGGCTCTTTCTGGACCGACTGATTGGAGGCGGAGACGGTGGAGGTCCTTGCACCACACTGAGTCCGAGACTTAGGAGTGGGGGCTTGGAGTCCAAGTTTGGACGGGGACCTAGACACCTAGGACAGGAGAGTGATGGGTTCGTTCTGCTTGTGCATAGGGTACAAGTGGGACGTGTGTTTTCGGGGCATCCAGCTGGGCACATTGATTTACGAATCGTCGGGAAATCCGGTACGGCTTGTCTACGGTTTAGCACCGTAGTAGAGAACTGAAAGTTGAAATGAGAAGAAATGGAACTAATTGCTCAACTCTTACTTAAAAGTAGAACAAATGCTTATATAGACTGGCTAGATGATAACTTAATACGGCTGATAATAATACATAAATAAGGACTCACTTTTAGTATCGCTTTCTGTCAAAAGAAACCAGTAAACCATAAAGCTTATCATATTGCTTGGAGTCGGAAAAATATTCCCACTAGTCGGATAAGTCTTGCGAGTACATTGTGCACTCAGGTTTTATTTACCCCTGTTGCAGGTGAAGCATGGGAAGTACCTTGTGTGGAGAATTCTTCTAGTGGGCTTAGACGAAATCCTCGCTCCTATCGCTAGATGTTTATTTAAATTCCGTTGTTTATCATTCCGCACTCTGACATTTGGTAATGTAATAATGTACTTTTTAAGAATCTTTGATGTATGAAATGGACTTGTATTGTAACTCGTTCTTATTATTGGATCCTTGAGAAAAATGTGGATCTTTCGGGTTCTCCCTTGGGGTGTGTCCGACGGATACCGCTCGCGGTAGTATGTTTTCGGGGTGCTTAGTGTCTGGTGGGAGACGAGCACCTCCGTAAGCGTGCTATTTCGGACGGTTCTGCCACACTGTTCCTGTAGGTGACAAGGTACGGTCCCTGGTATCATGGTTTGACTTGAGCGTCTTGCATTGCTTTCTCCGTTCGTTCCCTGGTCCCTTCCGGGCGGGCGTCCCCGATTGGTTGGTCCCAGTCGGCTCTGGTTGCGCTGGTCGGAGAAGAGCAGTGAGCAGGGTCTTTGCATACCCCGATCGGAGACGTGGGGTCGGAGTCGGAGGTAGTGCTTTGCCAGGCCTTCCGGTCGGAGAGACCGTCCGAAGGCGCTGGAGACCGAAGTGAGCGCTCCGGTCGGAGAGGTGGGCAAGAGTCGACAAGCGGGCGCTTTTTCTCCTTGGCCTGATCTTCCAGTCGGTGACTGGACTGCCCTTCTGCACTGTTGTTTTAGACACTTGGGTCGGACCATGAGTTGCACGCTGTCTGCTTGGGCCGAGCCTTTGCGGGAAAGCCGGTTCGCGAGGGACCCCGGATTTATGAACCCAACACAGTGCATTATCTACTCACTTCACCACATGCATTACACATAAGTATGTGCTCATGACATATTTTAGTAGATGACTTATGGTGAAACACCGAGGGTGTTATAGCTGCCACCGAAGGAGGAGGAGGAGGAGCCACCGGTAGATCGATGAAGATGGAGGGGCTGCTTGGTTCGCTGGCGTCGAACACGAGGAAGGAAGGAGCGATTTTTTTTGTCGCGAGACTCGATTCCCTGTAATACAGAGGGGCAAGGCTTCGTATTGAGGGATGCGGCAAGCAAGTGCTTTGAATACCGGTTGAACTCGATTTCCAATTCCAAATTCGAAACCATCCAAACACTTGCATTCGGTGCTTGCCAATACCAATTGCTGAATAGAAATGCATGTACGTAGGAGAACCGAGAACGGCAACTAGCCAGGCAAAGAGGGTACGGTGAGCTAGGGCGGTGCGATTGTTTCTGCTTCTGCTTGGTTTGTGTTGTTTCTGAACATTTTTTCTTGGCTATGGCCGATGGCGACCTAAAATCTGCGCATCTCATCAGAAATTCATTGCAGGACGGTGGGTGGATCATTAGTACGTATCTGATTTGCAGTTCGGACGTAAAGTTTTGAAAACCCGTGTGCAGGCGGCTATGCAAAACTACCCGTCTTCGGCATCGTCTCTCCGCTACTGGACGTCTTGGAGCAGCAGCAGGAATTGAAAGCGACCATTGCTGGCTCGGTGAAGTGGATTAGATTGCTCATGCACTGTGAACTGTGTTAGTCTGCTATCGATGGCGAAGTGAGTCGCACACCGGAACTGAAGTAGTATTATGAGTGTACAATATATGTCAAATCAATGGCTATGGCTGGCTGATCTCCCTCGCTATAAAAACCACTCCTTGTCATAGTCGTCCACTCGTCCTTGACCTAGACCAAGTTTAATGACACGCAACTAATCGCGGAACAATGTGGGGCTGTCCATGTATAATTTGGCTCAAGTTATGGTCCACTGGTTCTTGGGTCTTGAGTTTAAAATATTACCAGTCATCTCTAGCACCATGCAACGACCCAACTCGGGCCCGGCGTTCATATGCTACTCTAAAGAAACGTTGTCGGGCTGAATCTGCCCGTTTCAGAATTATCGGCCCAAAATACTCGCTCGACGACAACTCACCGGCTCCCGAAGATTGGCGGGCTCGCGGCCTACTTGGACTCATCTCCTCATCCGTCGTTTATTTTTCTCAGCGTTTCCACAGGGTCGCTCAAAACCGCGTTACCCTCCTCCAACTCCAAGCAGGAAAGAAAAAAAAAAACGCGTTCTTTTGGGTCGCCTCGGCAGTCACCGTTGCGTGCTCGGTACCCTACTCACGAAACCACAAATTGCCATGCTACATCTCTAGATAGATCTCAGATATAGGCACTAGTTTCCTTAAAAACGTGTCATCACGCGCCTGAGCTTCCCAAAACCAAAACGGGAGATAGAGTGATTTTGTGCGGTTTTTGACGAAACCTTCACTTGTCCGCTTAAACTCCTTGCAGACTTGCAGCGGTGGGCTCGTGTGGCCTGGTCCGGCTCCGGCAAGTGGCGCCTTTCGACGCGCAGATTTGCACGACACGCCGCACCTAAGGTGGACGAAAAACTCGAAGCTCGTTAGCTCGCTCGGCTCGTGGCTGGCTCGACTCGGCTCGGCTCGGCTCGTTAAGATAACGAGCCGAGCCGAGCTAAGATTTTAGCTCGTTAACTATAACGAGCCAACTCGAGCCAGCTCGCGAGCCGCTCACGAGCTAAACGAGCCAAGCTTTCAGGAAAAAAAGTATTATTTAGGGTAGTTAGATGTATGAATACTATAGTATTTTATTATACTTGTATATATATTAGTGCATATTAATTTTTTTATTTGATTTAAGGTTGTTAGAATCATTTCTTTTGTATTATTATTATTCTCAAACTTTAAATAAATGCAAATATTATATTTTGTGTATTTTTTATACCTGGCTCGCGAGCTTAACGAGCCAGTTCGAGCTTTTAACGAGCCAAGCCAAGCTAGCTTTCTGGCTCGTTAGGATAACAAGCCGAGCCAAGCTAAATCGTTATCTTAACGAGCCAGATCGAGCCGAGCCCAAACGAGCCGAGCTGGCTCGTTATCCAGCCTTAGCCGCACCTAGATCTCATCGAGTCCAGTTCTGAGATTTTCCTCGCGTCCTCTCCGGCTTCCGCTTCCGCTTCCGCTGCCTTCTCCCCCCAACTAGCCCACTGCTCCTCCTTTCTTCTCCCCGCCCACAGCTCGAACGCCACCACCTCCGTTGCACACGCCTCCGCGCCCCCGCGGCGTTCGGAACCCTAGCGCCGATCCCCGTCGCCAGTCGATCGCAGACGCTTGGACGGGCTCGGGGCCCATGACGAGCCGCCTCTGAGCGCGCAAAAGGCTAGACTGCTGGGTGTCGTCTAGTTAGATCCGAGGGGCTTCCGCCGATGGCGAGGGCGGAGGCCAACTGGGAGCGGCTGGTGCGCGCGGCGCTGCGCGGGGAGCAGCTCGTCGGTGCCTACGGGCAGCCGGTCACCGGCATAGCCGGGAACGTGCCGTCGTCGCTCGGCAACAACGTGCACATCGATGAGGTGCTCCGCGCCGCCGACGAGATCCAGGATGAAGACCCCACCGTCGCCAGGATCCGTAAGTCTCGCTATCATTTCTGTCCCGCTGAGCTCGGGAGCAGTGCGTGCCCGACTGCCCGTTGCTACGGATTTGGTTATCGCTCATTCTTGTTGCTGACTAGCTGTCCCTCCCTTGTTCTAGTAGCGGTTAGACTGCTTCGTTATGCTGGTTCTCTAGTTTTTTGGCATAACTCTGGACAATTATGCTTCACTTCAAACCTGGTCACTTGTGTCACGTTATTGAAGTTGGCAGATAGTTTGGTTAAGCCAACATTGTCTATTAGTGAAATAGTGACTAGAATTTTATTATTTTTCATATAAATCTATGAATATCTGACATGGTGTGTGGTTTGCTTCTTCTAGAGTAATTTCCCCTCCAGCTTATTCATGCATCGGGTGCCTGTGATGACACTGGGCTTTTGTTTGCCTACATTGCTCATGTTGCCTGCTAGAGTGCTAGCATATTCTCTCTGTAATTAGCTGCCACTGTTTTAGAATCATGGCTAGGCTAGTTTTAGTTGTATGCATTTAGCTTAGTTGGACATTGGCACCTTGCTGCCGTTATGTATCTAGCAGGTAATTTAGTTCAATGCATCAGTAGTTCTCTGAATTTAGATGCCTGTATCATTGATTATACTTTTGGACATCATTCCAGTTTCCATATTCTGCTTAGTTCATCCTTTGAACAGTACTGTGGTACTCCACTACAGAAAATCAAACTTCCACCAAATCAAAGGATAATGATTAAATAAACTCGTTCAGATTTCTGCAACTAAGTTATATTACACGTTACACCAATTCTGTTGTTTTATTTCGACCTGTCTAATAAAATTAGGAAAAATGTTGTTTTATGCCGCTTAGCCAGGTTCCTATCGTTTGCCGATTGCCACTTTGTTCTTCAACTAGCTGGTGGGGTCCTTGGTTATGTCAATGTATGGTGACGAACTGATGACAAAAGCCAACACTGAAATACAGTTCGGTTTTAAAATGGAATATTTTACAATCGAAACAGGCAGTGTGCAACTTGGTTTGATCTGGTAACGTTTATGTTTGTACTTCGTGCAGTTTGTGAGCATGCTTACACGCTAGCCCAGAGTTTGGATCCCAACAGCGAAGGGAGAGGAGTATTGCAGTTCAAAACCGGTTTAATGTCAGTGATCAGGGTATGTCCATTTCACTTACACATCTTATGTGACTTCATACTTTAAGATGTCCTTTTTGAACTTCTACAGTATTGGAGAAAAAACTTCCATTTTTCATATTTTGTTGGTAAAGACCATAGAAATCTATCACCATGAATCCATGCCTTTTTTGTATGTGAATCTTTTACTATTATTTTTATAAGGCCATTCTAGATGTTTTTACCTGTTACTGGTAACAATGATGAATGTTTTGCTGCATTATTTAAAATGACAGATGCTTATGAACATAGGGAGTATTTAGCAATTTGATAATATGTCCTTGTAGTAGATTGTCTACATTCCATTGTGATTGCTGCTATTTCGTTTAAGCCTTGAAGCCCTTTATGCTGTATCGTATAATAATGCCTTGGGGTCATCCCACATCCCAGTCACACCACAGTACCACACCATATCAATTTGCACCATAGATGACATATTATTCTAAATTAGACCTTCGGAACTTTAGGTATATTTTTTTAACAGTACTTGCTGGTTTATGAATTTAGCAAAAACTAGCGAAGAGGGAAGGTGTTGCTATTGACCGAAGTCAGGATATTGCTAAATTGCAAGAATTTTACAAGCTTTATAGAGAAAAGCATAAAGTGGATGAGTTGATTGAAGATGAAATGAAGCTGAGGGAATCAGCTGTGTTCAGCGGTAACCTTGGAGAGTAAGTTTTTCTCTGCAGTTTAATGAACACACTGCATTTACTTTCTGTAAAAAACTTACAAAATCCTAGTACTTCATTACCTTTTGTGCCATGTTGTTAAGCATAACATAAATAAATTTGTGTCACTGGATGATGTTCCCTGTCTGCATTTTTTTTTGAACAGGCTGGAACGGAAAACCAGGAAGCGCAAAAAAGTACTTGCGACTTTGAAGGTCTTATGGTCAGTAATAGAGGATATGACAAAGGAAATATCACCGGAGGATGCAAAAAATTTGATATCTGAAGAGGTTTGAATTCTTATCCTTGATATTTAGTTGTTTGTACTTGATTTCAGAAAATTGGAAAAAAATACAGCTTCTTGGTCATATCTATAGATATTGTGTTGGGCAGTTTGTCAAAAAGAGAATCAGCACATGGATAGTTGTGGGTGCAATTGTTCATTTCTGATCTGCAACCTGCAACTATTGATGTGCTGATTTCCCTTTTTTTGTTCTGTTTCAAATTTTGTATGCGCAAGATGATTGTATCCTCTATCTGTTCATATTTTAATCATAATTTTTCATGCACGTGTTTAGATGCTACCGTGATTGGTAACACGCAGCACTGTAACCTGCGGCTGGTAGCACTCTAGTTTTCTCTACTAGCCATAAGAAGGCAATACCAATCTTCCAAGATTTGCTAAAACTCCAATTCTGTCAAGAGCTTCTATGTGTATGTATGCAGATATCACCAAAGACTTGCTCAGAAGATGATCTTCTGGAGTTCTGGTTACACTGAAATTTACCAAACACATGCCCTAACGTTCTGATCCTCCATATGCATTGAGCTCTCTTTCATAAAGAAATAACAGCATGATGGGTTTGACAAGCTAAATGTTTTATCTAAGGTATAAATGTGTGCCTGAAACACAAGTATTAAGGATATGCTCCTTACAGAAACCATATTATAATTTTGGTTTGCATGCATCCAGACTTGATTTGCTATGAGTCAAGTATCAAGTGTCAAGCATCTAGATTGGCATCTAAAAGAGCGATAGCAGATTGTCGTTGAAGCTACCTTAAATCTTAATGTGCCTGAATCATAATATGGACTTGTATCTTTGAGATGCTGAAAAGTAGAGAATGGCACTGCAGTTTTATTTCTCACCTTGCCGCTACGTTTCCTCTCTAGAATAGTGTGCTGAGTGCAGAGGATGTAGATTGTTGGCAAGCTCTTTAATTATCTATCTTTTAGTGTTATGTCAATGATCTTCTTGTGACAAATCGCACCGTTGAGTAAGTTGCGTACAAAATCTAAGTGACTGTTTGATATCTTCTGGTTATGAACTTATGTTCCTTCAAATTCAACCCTTTGAATATAATCATGACCAGTACGGGGTCTCACCTTTTGTTATCAGTTTATTTATTTATTCTGTTTTGGTCAGATGAAAAAGGTCATGCAAAAGGACGCAGCAAGGACGGAGGATTTTGTTCCATATAATATTATTCCTCTAGATTCCTTGACTTCTACCACTAATGCAATTGTGAATTTTCCGGAGGTAATAGTTCAGAGTAAGGTATTTTTTTATTGCCAATTTGCTGGATCTGGAGGTGGCTATATACATATGAATTGTTTCAATTCAGGTGAGGGCAGCAATATCAACTCCGCAGTACCATAGGGATCTGCCCAGGCTTCCTGGTACCTTTTCAGTCCCTGATGCTAGGAATTCGGATATCCTGGATCTTTTACAATGTGTATTTGGTTTTCAGGTTAGTGTTTATGAGGTGCATATTTCATATCAATCTTCATATGCTTGTTCCAGGCTGATAACTACTGTAATCGTATTACAGTGGAACATGCACATTTTGTAATACTGCTACGGTAATAGATGAGAAATGTTAGTTGCCAACCTAAGTGATAAAAAGTCTGAATAGATTTGCTGATCTTCATGGCCAATTATATGATCGGATTTCTTCATAAGTAAATCTGCATATTTGCTACTACGTTTTTAAGTCTTGTTGCAAATTGCAAAACAGGTATTATCGGTCACGGCCTACATACAAACTATATTAAGAAAGTGCAGCTTGTCCAATTCCTTATTGTCTCTATTTTGCTTCCTAACCTTGACTGTATAATCTGTGTCATGCTTCTAAGGTTTATATGAAAGAAAGGTGTAAAAAACGATGTGAAGTATGGTCTCTGAACTTTTAATCGTATAATTAATGTATGGTTGATCTTTTAACTGTAGGCAGGCACCAGCCAGTTAGCTAGCTGAGTCCTTTTGGGTGATCATAGACATGCTAACGATCCAGATTCATTAAGTTGAACAGTAGAGGAAGGAGCCCTAATAGTGGTAAAATAATATGAATAGAAATTCTATATGCATCATGAATTTTGAGCCCATTCATAGATGACATGTAATTTATTGTGAATTTGAGCCCATTCATAGGAGCATCTTTGGTCATTGTTCAACGGATGGAGTCAGATGGTAGGAAAGCAATGCCATTACATGGCATTCACTCATACATCATTATTCATGCTCTATTTCAAATTATGTAAATATATATCCTTGTGCAGTTATAACTTTGCTATGCTGTCTTACTTTATCTGGCAATATTTTGAAGCCTTGTTGGCTTTGTGGAAATAAGCTATAACCCTTCTTCATTGTTGCAGGGGGATAATGTGAAAAACCAAAGAGAGCATATCATTCACCTATTGGCAAATGAACAATCTCGTGTGGGAAAACTATCAGGGAACGAACCGGTATTTGTTTGTTTGACATTATTTTATTGCGTATCATAATTTTGGACATGATTAGTGCTATTTTTTTTAAATAACAACAATAGCTTGCCATGTTAGCAATAATTTAGCATTTTTCTGGTATTCTTTTTTCTTGAGTTATGGTCCCTTTCTTTACGTTTGTAATATGCCTAAAAGTTCAGTTAGTGGCTCTTTTCTGAGTTTTTTTAATTGAAAAGCTTATCTGTTATCTATTTAAATTTCTACTTCTGTGCTGGCCATTAGCCTATGTGATGAACGCATTGATGATAGTTAGGACTGAACAGACCGAGCGGAGGCTTGAGTGGCTAGTGGCGGCAGTGCCATGCAGCCGGCACGGGTTCGGTTCCTGGAATCGAACTCGCGTCTCTCACCCGGACTCGCGTCTCTCACCCGGACTCGCTCCCAAATAAAATCTACAGCCTCTCTCGTGCAGTGCCACAAAGGGACTGCGATGTTCCTGTCGACTACGAAGCTACGATGATTTCGGTGATCTCTAGAAGGACGCGATCTTCTATTCTGTGTGTAGTTGTAGGTCTAGTCGTGCACGTGTGGTGTGAGTGTGGTGCGCGTGGATGCGTGTGTGTGTGTGCATGAACATATGCTACAACTGTACTCAGATGAGAGGCTTCAAAAAAATAGTTAGGGCTGAAAGCAGAAATGGATGATCCCATTTACTGGGAATCGTTTCCATAAACATGATGTCGTTTATGACTTTTCGACCATTACCGACCGACCAGGAATCGTTTTCTGTATAAAAGATATCGTTACTGACTGTTTTCAGCCCTAATGATAGTTCTGTTCAGTTTGCTAATCATATGAAATCTAAAAATGACATTCTAAACTGTAATGACAGAGGCAGCTATGTTTATATCCTGATATTCACGGTTGAGTTATTATTTGGCTGTGCTTTCCAAGCAATATGTTTTATTTGTTACAGGCTTATGCTGATTGTGATTTGCAGCTGTTTGAGTTTTAATATTAATGATACACTGAAGTTCCATGATCAGATTTGCTGATCCTCTAGATATAGAAAGGATGCTCATAGTAAAAAGTATAACGTGATCGTCAAGTGTTTGCCCGCTACAACATAGTATTCAGTACACTCTAAAAAAACATAGTACTCAGTACCCACTAATTTCTTTTGCCTGATCATCAATGTTGCTACAGTATCTACCATTCAAATTCAGAGATTTACCTTTGTCCTTTTTTAGAAAATACACTGCTTTGGCAACAGTTTAATGTGATCAGTTACCAGGTTCTGCCCCAAGATATTTATCTCTGTATTGCTTGGAGTTGTTCACACCTGTATCTTTACCAGTATTTTTGTTTCTATACAGAAAATTGATGAGGGTGCCGTGCATGCTGTGTTTTCTAAAGCTCTTGATAACTATATCAAATGGTGCAACTATCTGCCCCTTCGTCCTGTCTGGGATAAGTATGTATTTTTTAATATACTTTGCTCTTATCTACTGAACTCCGTATCAACACCTCATTTGGTTTTAAGATATTGCATGGTTTTCTTTTAGCACTGATTCATTGACAAAGGAAAAGAAGTTGCTATATGTGTGTTTGTACTACTTGATGTGGGGAGAAGCTGCCAACGTCCGATTTATTCCAGAGGGCTTATGCTACATATTTCATCATGTGAGTCTGTATGATTCTAATAAAGTTACCTATTATGTTCTTTCATGCTGCATGATTTTCCTTTATTTTTCTGTTTTTGTGTGAAAATGTTACTCCATGAGCTGTTTTTTTTTTTCAGTGACACACACCAGTATGGCATATGTCCCTTTCTCATGTCGCTGTGGCTAGAGTTATGCTCATGCCTCAGTGTAACGGACACATAAGTTTGAAACTATTTTTGCTGTGGGCGTGTGTGCTTTTGCAGGGTCCTTACCCCGTCTCTTCTTAAAATAATGATATGTGAGGATTGTAGGAGATGTTCTATGTGAGAGGGAGGAACTAGTTAGAGGGTGCTATGCTTCAGACCCAAATAAAATATGATAAAGAGCTATTCCATCATGGTTACTCCATGTTCACAGTATGCAACTATGCAATCAAAATGATGAACCCAAATCCCAGTTTTTGAAGTTTGCCTTGTCGGATACCAATGTCTGGGTTGGATTCCAACATGTGTTGGCTGCTACTAAAGACCTTAACATTTGTTTTCTGTTTCAATTTTGCAGCTAGCAAGAGAATTAGGGGAGATTCTGCAAAAACAAACTGCAGAGCCAGCTGAAAGCTGTAGTTCTGGTGGTGTCGTGTCGTTTCTTGACAAAGTCATTTATCCTTTGTATGAAATCATTGCAGCGGTAAGTGTGCCTGCTGGTGAGCTAATATCACTCGTTATTTTTGGTTCTATATGGTTTTCTTAATGTTGAATGTGTTGATTCTGCTGCAGGAAGCAGCCAATAATAAAAATGGGCGTGCACCACATTCTGAATGGAGAAATTATGATGATTTCAATGAGTTTTTCTGGTATAAGCAAATCAATCAGGTTACTTTTGTTTCTCGATTTGTTTATATTTCTCATAATCTTTTGACGGTTTCTTCTAGGTCTCATAAGTGCTTTAACCTAGGATGGCCTTGGAAGCTGAGCGACCCATTTTTCTCGAAGCCCAGTAGGAAGGATAAGGTTGGTTTTTTTATATTAATCATAATCACAATTATTTTGATCTTTCAGTATCTGTCACCAAATCAGTATTTGTATATTTGTAAGTAATACGTTTTGTGCTTCTTGACCATCATACCATGTTGCCAACAATGAGATAAGGCCCATTTTCACTTTAACCAAGCTTCAGTATAGGCTTACAAAACTGCTTCTATTTCTTGCGAATTGTTTGTCTGTTTTGCTTACAAGATGCGCATTTGGTTTTCCAGGGCTTGCTAGGTAGGAATCATCACTACGGAAAGACATCTTTTGTGGAACATAGGACTTTTCTTCATCTTTACCACAGCTTTCATCGCCTTTGGATGTTCCTTATTATGATGTTTCAGGTGAATGCAAACTCTAGTCATGCTACCATTATTCCTTATTTTGTTTGGGATTGAGTACCCACTGGTTTAAGGAATTCTTAGTTTGGTTTTATTCCATGTGTTGAGTTGCTAGATGAACAATAACACAATTAAGTTTTTTGGCCACCCCCTTCTCTAAAAACACACAAGTTTTCTCCAAATACATGTTCTCGCATGATAACTGTTTTTACCTCCCTTGGACGTGGCACTCTATGAAGTTAGTAGCAATGCACCCCTTTAATTCCCTTGGGCGTGGCACACTATAATGTCTTCCATCAGATTCTTGCATCACCGCTACACCTGGGTATTCAATAATAGACTGGTCCTGGGTGGCTTTTCCAATACTTAAAACAAATTGGTGTTAGACCGATGCATACGTTCTTGTATGGAGTTTATTAATAAAGACCTTAACTTGTCGGTGGTTTTATTGCTTAAAGCAAATATTGGCTTGTATTTTGGGACCTTTTTGCACGGGAAAGAGAGAATTTAGCTGGACATTGTTGTTGTTTTGTTTCTTGGCACAAAAGTATTTATCAATGATTTATTTCTGTTCCATGATTGTATATTGCTTCGCTATGAGCGAGCATGTTTCCATCTATGTATAGGTTTGACTTTGTATGTTACAACCCGTAGTGAAAATTTACCATAAACATCTTGAAATTGATGTTTACCTGTAGATGTGTTGACTTCTTTTGTCCTTATATGGCCATGAGAATGGATTCTGTCTTTTAATTTGCGTATGATGTATCATTAGGTGCTTTATATTGCCTTCTTTAATGTTTTTATACATTTGGTTTGGTGTAACCTATGTGTGGTTCTATTTGTGTTGATGCAGGGACTAACTATCATTGCTTTCAATGATGGTAGTTTTGACAGGAAGACCATATTGCAACTTCTTAGTCTGGGTCCTACTTATGTTGTAATGAAATTTATTGAGAGTGAGCACAGATCTTTTACCTACTGTAATATGATGATTTGTGTAAATTGTCCTGATGGCTAATTTCTTTTGTTACCTTTTGTTACTGTGAAGGTCTATTGGATATTCTAATGATGTATGGTGCCTATTCAACGTCTCGTCGATCTGCAATCACCAGAGTGGCATGGCGATTCTGCTGGTTTACTGTAGCTTCAGTTGCGATTTGCTACCTATATATGTATGTTTTTAAATCCATTTGTGATATCTGAAAATTTCTTTCTTACCCTATAAATTAAAAAGAGTTCACTTATGAAAGACTGTCTTGAAGTCATTTATCATATGGTAATGACACATGTTGAGGCCTTGAAACACGAAGGGGCAACAAATACCACATTTGCCTTTTTTACATGGTTCGGGATGAATTTTGGAAACCATAAAATATTTCAATCCTGATATTCGGCGTGTAACACTTTGTAATGTCATTCAAAAGTTAAGAATTCTGAAGTCGTCTGTCTTATCCAATATGATTTTTTACTGGCTTGGTTGAAATATGGTCAATTCTGATACTTGGCACATGCTATGTGCTATTTACAGTTTTCAGTCATATTGCCAAAGATTCACTAGTAATACAGTAAAGTCGAAGTGCTAAGTGGTAAAAATTTGACGATGAATTTGATTTTTCAAAAGCTGTAGAACTGATGAGTTTAAATTTACCTGTGTTCAACTGTAGAATAGTTCTAGTTGGCCGCTCAACTTAATCATGAAGTGAGATTATCTGGTCCCAACTCCATATCAGCACTTGATATTTAAGTGAACCTTTTGTCCTGGAGAATTACTAGATGAAATTCTAATAGTCTGATCATTTTCTAGCAAGGCACTTCAAGATGGCACAAAGTCAGCAACATTCAAGATATATGTTTTTGTAATCAGTGCATATGTGGGCGCTAAGATAATTATCAGCGTACTTACGAGTGTCCCTTGTTGCCATGGTTTGGCTGAGGCTTGCTATCGCTGGCCTGCTGTACGCCTTGTTAAGTGGATGCATCAGGTCTTGTCCTTCTTTAGCATATTCTGACTTCTTATCTTTTGAAATCTTTGTATGCGATGTCTTCTACTGAGAATATCTGACATTTTATTTTTGTTGAAGGAGAATAATTATGTTGGAAGAGGCATGCATGAGAGTGTCCTTGACTATATCAAGTAACTGTAGAACTTTGAAACATAATTCTGTCATCCAGCTCACAAACTGGAATTTCTTAATTATTTACTATATTTACTGTGCAGATACGCCACTTTCTGGATTGCAATTCTTGGTGCAAAGTTTTCATTCACCTATTTTCTCCAGGAAAGCTTAGTTTTTCATTTTTAACAATTCATAGTTATTGACCTTTGGACCTGAAACATTGGCCTTTATTATGCAGATAAAACCTCTTGTAAAACCAACAAGAACTATAATCAATTTCAGAGGCCTGCAGTATGCTTGGCATGACTTTGTCTCAAAGAGTATGGATGCATTACTTTTTTCCACAAATGTTACCATGATATATTTTTTCCTGTCCACACCCTCTGATCCTATAAAATTTCATTATTGTGTATTTGGAAATTGTTCCTTTCAGAACTTTGAGAAGTGTCCATCTGTTTCTAAATATTTATGATTAAATGTGTGTAATCGAATTGTTCTTACAATGCTTGCAGATAATCATAATGCTCTTACAATCGTTTCTTTATGGGCTCCAGTGCTGTCAGTAAGTAACCTTTGGTTGCTTCTAGTTCTAGCTCTCTTAACTCCTTTTATGTGTCAGAATCACAGGCACAATATGCAAACAAATTATGACTGTTGAAAAATTGACATTAGATATCTCTAGACGAAATTGTCGTAAGCTCATTATAAAATAATGAGTCGACTTCTGTCTAGTTTCTCTTGATCACATTTGAAAATTATATTTCTTATATTAAGCATTCGTTTATGCAGATTTACCTTTTGGACATTCATGTATTCTACACTGTATTGTCTGCTATTTATGGATTTCTCCTTGGTGCACGCGATCGCTTGGGAGAGGTTAGCTCCATAAACTTTAGCCTTGAACTACTGTCAGACTATCCATGAAGTTGCTTCTGGCTGATCTATCAACCTTATCACTTTAGATTGTTAATATTATGCAATCTCATTTCTTGTTTAGCCGTTTGTCATACTTCTCAAATATAGATTTTTAATGCTTCGATGCTTGCACAATGCACGCTATGCCAGCAAGATGTTAGACAACGGCTAAGTGCATTTGATTACGCGAATACAGTTTTTTTTTTAGTTTTGATAACATCAAAACACTAAACCGAATTGCAAAACATTTATTGGATCTGTGTTAAGGTTGGGTATTCCTCCAGTGGAATGTACTTTATTATTCTCTACTCCCTCCGTCCCATAATAAGTGCACTTTTAGCATTCAAAAGTTGTTCCATGATTAGTGCACTTCTAGATATGGGATCACCTAGCTCTAGTAGGCTTTACTACTTTCTCTATTCCCTGAATGCAATTATTACATGCTTGCATAACTTATGTGAGGGGTATATATGTAATTTCTGAGTAACATTGATTTCAGTAACAAATCCTAGAAGCGCATTTATTTTGGGAGGAGGGAATTGTTGTTTTAGACTCCAGCGCTTGAACAACGTGGCAGTCACTTCCTCTTTGTACGACGATTTACCTCTCGTCGCTGTTTCCACCTCCAGTTAATGGCACACAGTCCACTCCACCATACCATACCCATTCAAGTCCAAGTACCAGTTCCTATTTGCCTTTGGCTGGGGTTCTTTGGGAAAAAAGTACCGTGGAATGGAAATATAAAAGAACATGTATTTGTTTGTTTGTTAATCTATGCTGTCTGGTATTTTTATTTGTGTTTACAGATTAGTAATGTCGAGGCAGTACATAGATTCTTTGAGAAGTTTCCTAGAGAATTCATGCATAGACTTCATGTTGCTGTTCCAAAAAGGTTTGTGATGTCCTCCTAGTTTCTTGTTTATCTTCTTTGTTTTCATAATCTAAAGCTGGTTTTAATCCTTTATACAGGAAGCAACTGCTATCTTCTGGTCAGGTATGAGTCGTCATTGTTATGGAACTTCTTTGTATGTTGATTTTGACCTCTGAGTAGCTGTACATTTTGATCCAATTTTTTCAATCTTTTCGGGGATCTGGGATATAGCACAATACTTGTTTGAATTATTTGTTTGTATGTATAAATAATGTATGCCATTCTTTATTGTTATTTACAAAGAGTTGACACTGGAGGCATCAAATTTTCCAGGAAACAGAATTAAACAAGTTTGATGCATCTAGATTCTCCCCCTTCTGGAATGAAATCGTGAGGAATTTACGGGAAGAGGATTATATTAACAATTTGTAAGTATTTCTTCCTATGCTACTATGATACAGTTTTCTTGACTGCCATATGTCGATATAGTTTGACTGTTATCCTATTTGCAGTGAATTAGAATTGCTTTTGATGCCCAAAAATGACGTTGGAGTGCTTCCGATTGTGCAGTGGCCACTTTTCTTGCTTGCTAGCAAGGTCAAAAATCGAAAACAACTTTAACTGTTTTAAAAGTTTTCCCTTGCTTGATTCATAAGTTTTGTTTCCATTCTGTTTCTTCAATCAGCACCTCCCCTTTCCAATTTGTAGGTTTTCTTGGCCAAAGAGATTGCAGAGGACTGCAAAGACTCACAAGAAGAACTTTGGCTAAGGATATCGAAGGATGAATACATGCAATATGCTGTTGTAGAGTGCTTCCATAGCATTTATCATATTCTGACGTCTATACTAGAGAAAGAAGGACGCCTCTGGTAATTAGTGTTACTATTGTACTTACTAATGCTATTTTTTATTCTTCTACATCATATTGGTTGGTGGACCTTGTTAGGTTTATCTCTAGCGTGCTCCAACTTGCTTGGGACTGAAAGGCTTTGTTTTTATTGCTGTTGTTTCATTTCACCTCATAAATTTGACAGATTTTTTTATGTTGCTTTGTTATTTGGAAAATTTAGGGTGGAAAGGATTTATGGTGGTATCCGAGACAGCATTTCAAACAGGACCATCCAAAGTGATCTTCATTTCAAAAAGTTGCCTAATGTTATTGCCAAGCTTGTTGCTGTATTGGGAATACTGGTATGTATGATGTTTTGGTATTTATTTTTAGGGTGTTTAACTTGTATTTCCTTGGCTTATTTACTATGCGACCACCTTATTGGTGAGCCAATTCTCAAACTTAGCTACAGGATCACTGTATTCATGAGTCAAATCTCAAATTTGGCTTCCTACGATGTTAAATTCTCTTTAGAAACTATATTGCTTTCTACCTTTTCACTAGAATATACTAGAGTAAAATGGTGATCCATGATACCATCAAATTTATGCCAAAACCTCCTAGACCCTAACCACAGCCATTTTGACCTTGCCCTAGCAGTCTGTTAGTGGCAAAATTTTCCTTCTGATGAAAAGTATGCTGTGTATGTCAGATGTCACTTGCGTTTTCACTAATTGAACATTTTATTTTGGATGGTTCAAGTGTGTATATGTGTGTGTATTAACTGTGAAAACACTGTTTTGTAGCGAGGTACGACAGAGTCCAGTGATCTGAAAAAAGGTTTGGTTAATGCTATTCAAGACCTATATGATGATGTTCATCATGAAGCGTTTTCTGTTAATATGAGGTCTGCCGTTTGCCTGTAGTTTTTCAACCTTATTCTCAGATTTTGTGCGCTTATAAATTCGCTTTGCTAAAGCCCTTTGTTTATAAATGTTAGTGGCCACGTTGAAGACTGGGATCAAATTAATTTAGCAAGGGCTGAAGGTCGCCTCTTCAATAAACTCAAGTGGCCAAATGATCCCAAATTGGTATTTTCTAACTATTGGATGCACATTTTGTTGTTGTGTTTATTTTCTTGGTAGTCTGCATTTTTCTTTAGTCATCAGTCTGATCTATGCTTTGGTAATCTATCCAGAAGGACTTGATCAAGCGATTGTATTCGCTTCTGACAATTAAAGAATCAGCAGCAACTGTCCCTAAAAATTTAGAAGCCAGGCGGAGACTTCAGTTCTTTACAAACTCTCTGTTCATGGAAATGCCTCTTGCACGGCCTGTTTCAGAAATGGTCTGCTTTAGGTGGGGCTCCTTTAGTCCTTTTACTTGTTCATTTAGTTGTAGACTTGTCACTTCTGTTTTTGTTGAAATTTGATTATTTGTTTTATGCAATTTTTCCTGGTTCTGCTGTTCAGTTATACTATTTTCTTACATTCTGTGTTTTCATTTTTTGTTATGCAGCGTGTTTACTCCATATTACTCTGAGATTGTTCTCTACAGCATGGCTGAACTGCAGAAGAAAAACGAAGATGGTATAACTACACTGTTTTATCTCCAGAAGATTTACCCAGGTCTGGTCTTTACTTCTTTCCCATTTCCATGAGCGCTGAAAGAAATACCTAGATTCTCTATAGTGTAACCTTTTCTTGTGATCCTTTGGTTATATATTTATCCTGTTGTGATATGTATTTCTAACAAACTTGGAAGTTGAAATTTCTTTGAAAATGGTAAGTGTTTCTCCCCCAATTACTTGTGCATGTCTCCATCAAGCAAGTTCCATAAAACTAGGGCATTGCAATTGCTAAATGGTTATTCTACAGTGCTACAACGACAACACTAACAGTTTGTTTGGGTTCTTTCTGTCTGGAACTGAAAGTGGTACAAGCTTAAGGACGAGATGTAGTCCGAATTTTGAGGGATGACGTTAGGTCTTGGAAAGTTGCCGCTCACTCACCCCTGATTGGAGCATCCTTGTAAGAGCCTTGTTTCAGTTACACTACTGGTTGCTCCTTTTAACTGTCACTACTCAAAGTACCTATGCAGTGGCAACACGTAGGGTCTTTCCAAGGAACACTGACACTACTCAAACTGACTATGCAGTGGCAGCTATTAGTGACAAACCTGGAACCCTTTTCCTCAACTCTCATGCAGCTTTAAGAAGTTGAAATGATCAAGTAAATTATGCAGGAACATCTTAGGGGGCTCCCAACCGACTTATGTAAAACCCCTTTCTCTTGTGATCCATCTGCTCAGGAACTATGTGAGATGAACACAAGTCTCACAAATGCCTGGCTCTTTTTCTTTTTTTTTTTGCGAAGAATTGCCTGGCTTTCTATGGCTTAAGACAGATATAACCCTGTCCGAAATGTAGGCCATGCTCAAGACATAAGAACGGACCTGTCCACACGATCTTTAATTATCATGTTATGCCATGCTATCAATGCACTCTTAAGGCTTTTGAACCCATTCTATATTAGGATTTCATCTGTAATTTTGGGATCTATTGTCTAGGGGTACTCAACAAAAACCCGTATATTTGAAGTTTTCAACATAGTTGCAGTTCCTTCTTTAGTTTAAATGACATGATTTTAGACTTCTATCTCCTGCTCCTTTTAAGCTAGCATAGTAGCTTTCTTTTGTATGAAATTATGTCTCCCCCAAATTGTCGTTTGACATTTCTAATAAAAGGTCGACTTTCTGTAAACAGATGAATGGAAAAACTTTCTTACTCGTATCAACAGGGATGAAAATGCAGCAGACTCTGAGCTTTTTGGCAACCCAAATGACATACTTGAACTACGTCTATGGGCTTCTTATCGTGGGCAGACCTTAGCTCGAACTGGTTTGTTATCCTCTGTATAAACCTATACATATATGGTATATTTGTTGATAGGCTCACATTTGCTTTTACTAAATCCTGTTTTTCAATTCGTAGATTTGGTTTCAAGTAGTGAACACTTGTATTTTGGGCTTTTGGCAAGTTTTTAATTCATTGTTGACTCAAACCACACTCCGTTTCCTATTTGGGTATGGAATAATTTGCACCAACAGCAAAATTTGTGATTAATCTGTGAATGTCCAATGTGAAGGAGAATAGAATTGGTGGGATAATTGGATGTATTGCATTGGGCCTCATGGGCTGATTATATAGGGTACATAGGACTCTGTGGGTAGCCAATGTGGTACTATTCCTATTTAGAACACAATGGTATTACCTATACTTTTGTATTTATAATCTTTCACTCTAGTGTGTCAAGTCATGTGTGCTTGTCTGATGACATCACAAAAGATTAATCTGTTTGGCCTACAAGAATTTCTAAGTGGAACTCATTCCCTCAGTATCTTTGAATATAATCAGTTCACATCAACTTTTTTTTTTTGTTTTACTCTGCAGTCCGTGGCATGATGTACTATAGGAAAGCCCTTATGCTGCAGAGTTATTTGGAGAGGATACAATCTGAAGGTATCTGCACTGCTTAGCATGTGAGATGCATATATACTATTTTTATCTGAATGGATATCCCCTTTTCCGTTGTTTTCCTTTACTAGATTTGGAATCTACATTAGGGTTGACTAGTTCAGCTGATACACATTTTGAGTTGTCACCTGAGGCGCGTGCACAGGCTGATTTGAAGTTTACATATGTGGTTACCTGCCAAATTTATGGAAAACAGAAGGGGGAAGGGAAACCCGAAGCTGCAGACATAGCCTTACTAATGCAAAGGTACATTTAATTTAATATGCTAGAAATGTCTTTGCTTGTTAGCTCTCTCTTTGTAAAGGACTTAAGGGGCCTGGTTAGTTCTCCGTCTCTCACAGATAAGCACTTGAGCACATGCACATAAACTATTACACTCCGAGGCCTATTTTGCTTTGTTATTTGTTGTGTACACCACCTATTACATTCTGTACTATCTTTTGTAGGAATGAAGCTCTTAGAGTTGCTTACATCGACGAAGTCGAGAATGCTAAGAACGGAAAACCCATCACCGAGTATTACTCAAAGCTTGTGAAAGCTGATATTCATGGAAAGGACAAGGTCAGTCATTAGTACCACAAATATAAGCCCCTTGAGACATCAGCGTAGTCTCCAATATGACACTTTGATCAAATATATATCTGTAACAGTAACTATTTTTTGAAAGTATTTCTTATAACGAGTCCAGTAATGCCAATCTTGTTCTTGTTGAGAGCAATTAGCCTCGGGATTGATTGATTGATTAAAGGGGTACATGGGTACATTATATAGGCAAGGATCCCTAAGGGTTTATAGAAACACTCAATCAACGGTGATCCTTGCCTTATCAATCTATCTTAATCCCTAAGGTGCTTAACCGCACCGGCCCATAACAGCCCATTAGGGCGCCTATCGCTAACACTCCCCCACAGTCAAAACGTCAGCCACTTTGCACGTTTAGACTGGACCTAAACTCCGTGAACACTGAGGTAGGCAGTCCCTTGGTGAAGATATCAGCATACTGCGAGGAGGTAGGAACATGCAGAACTCGTAGATCACCAATGGCGACTCGCTCTCGGACGAAGTGAAGATCGATCTCAATGTGCTTGGTGCGCTGATGTTGCACCGGGTTGGAGGTCATGTAGACGGCACTGATGTTGTCGCAGTACACCAGTGTGGCGCGCCGAAGAGGGGCATGTAGCTCCAAAAGAAGCTGACGTAGCCAGGTCGCCTCTGCAACTCCATTAGCCACTGCGCGATACTCGGCTTCAGCACTTGATCTTGATACTGTATTCTGGCGCTTGGAAGACCAGGAAACGAGATTGTCACCGAGGAACACTGCATAACCCGAGGTGGATCTGCGAGTGTCGGGACAACCAGCCCAATCAGCGTCGGTGTAGACAACAAGATCAGTCGAAGTAGTCGGTCGCAACAGGAGACCGAGGTGGAGTGTGCCCTGAACATAGCGAAGAATCCGCTTCAGAGCAGCAAGGTGAGGCTCTCGAGGGTCATGCATGTGGAGGCAGACCTGCTGAACATCATATGCAATGTCTGGGCGAGTGAACGTCAAGTACTGAAGAGCTCCGGCAAGACTGCGAAAGTCTGTAGCATCAGACACAGGGCCCCCCTCAGCTGCAGCAACCTTAGAGTTGGTGTCAACTGGTGTAGAGCACGGCTTGCACTCGGTCATCCCGGCGCGATCTAAGATATCCGGCATGTACTGTCGCTGTGAGAGCAGGAGTCCATCACCACGTCGCTGAACATGCATACCGAGGAAGTGATGTAGTTCACCAAGATCTTTCATGGCGAACTCCCGCTGAAGTGCTGAGATGATCCGCCGAAGAAAATCTAACGACGAGGCTGTGAGGACAATATCATCAACATACAGCAACAGGTAGGCTGTGTCTGATCCGCGCTGATAGATGAAGAGTGAGGTGTCTGACTTGGCTTCGACAGACCCAATAGACAGCAAGTAAGAGGCCATCCGACTGTACCAAGCACAAGGAGCCTGCTTCAGGCCATAGAGCGACTTCTTCAAGAGGCAGACAAAATCCGGATGGGCTGGATCTTCGAACCCGGACGGCTGCTGGCAGTACACTGTCTCAGTCAAATTGCCATGAAGAAAGGCGTTCTTCACATCCAGCTGGTGAATGGGCCAGTGGCGAGTGAGCGCTAAGGAGAGCACCGTGCGGACAGTAGCAGGCTTCACCACAGGGCTGAAGGTCTCATCAAAATCCACACCAGGCCGCTGGGTAAAGTCACGAAGAACCCAACGTGCCTTGTACTGCTCGAGGGAGCCATCAGACTGAAGCTTGTGCTTGAAGATCCACTTCCCAGTGACAACATTGGCCCGAGGAGGACGGGGCACAAGATCCCAAGTGTGATTCTGCAGGAGAGCACTGTGTTCTTCCTCCATAGCTGCTCGCCAATTGGGGTCAGCAAGAGCGCTACGGAAGGTCTTCGGCACCGAAGATAGAGGCACGGCGTGGTAGATAGCGGGCATCCTGTAGCCGCTCTTCGAACGGGTGCCCATGGAGTGCTGGTTGGCCACCGGAGGAACAGCAACCGCACCCTTGGGCAGCGGGGCTGCTGTTGCAGCAGGGGCGGCCGGTGCAGCAGCCGGGGCGGTCGGTGGCTCGCGCGGCCGACGCGTGTAGACGTACGTGAAGTCGCGAGCCGGCCGGAGAGGTGGGAACCCTGGTGGTGGCCCGCGGGGCGCCTGCAGGGGTGCAGGGGATGTCACGCCGGCACGCAGCACGTCGGGCAGCTCCAGGGCCGCGCGTGGCGCGGTGGGTGTCCCCGACACCCGCAGCGCAGGGGGGACGTAGAGCGCGGGCGTCGGAGGATCCTCAGCATCCTCGGGAGGCTCCAGGGGCGCCCCAGGCACGGCCTCACGGGGACCGGCAGGGGCGCGGGTGGCGTCGGAGGTACTGGGAGGAGTTCCTGCAGGCAAACACTTGTGCGACGGTCCAATAGGAGCGGGCACAGCATCAATAGTGTCATCGGCAAGAAACTCGAGGTCTGCTGGAGTACTAGGACCATGACGCTCAGCGAAAGGGAAGGCCGTTTCATCGAAGATGACGTGCCGGGAGATGATGACTCTATTGGATGATAGGTCAAGGCAGCGGTACCCTTTATGATGAGCTGAATAGCCTAGGAAGACGCACAGGACAGACCTAGGGGCAAGCTTGTGAATGGCAGTGGCGGACATGTTGGGATAACATTTGCAACCGAAGACTCGCAGATGATCATATGTGGGTGGCTTGCCAAACAAGGCAAGATGAGGTGTGGAGAACTCTAGAGTTTTGGTGGGCAATATGTTGAGGAGAACAGTCGCCGTGGAGAGAGCCTCCACCCAGTAGGAGGGAGGCATGGACGCCTGAAAGAGCAGGGAGCGAACAACATTATTTATAGAGCGAATAATGCGTTCAGCTTTACCGTTCTTAGACGAGGTGTAAGGGCAGGACATGCGAAGGTGGATGCCCTGGGTGAGGAAGAAGTGCCGGGTGCTGGAGTTGTCAAACTCTTTCCCGTTGTCGCACTGTACGGCTTTGACGCGGGCGCCAAATTGAGTGGAGGCATGGGCGATGAATTGAGCAAGCGTGCTGAAAGTGTCAGATTTAAGTCGTAAAGGAAATGTCCACAAATAGTGAGTGCAATCATCAAGAATGACCAAATAGTATTTATAACCAGAAATGCTGACAACTGGAGAGGTCCATAAATCACAATGAATAAGATCAAACTTGCTAGACGCACGAGAGGTGGACACATGAAAGGGCAGACGAACATGACGCCCTAGCTGACAAGCATGACATAAATCGGAACAATCCTGAATAGGGAATGAAACACTAGACGCGAGCTTTGACAAGGCCTCGTGACCAGGATGCCCAAGACGCCGATGCCACAGTGGAGAGGAGCCCTGAGCGGCAAAGGAAAGTGCTGGTGGAAGGCGAAGTGGGTACAATGGCTCGGAGCTATTACACTGGACGATCTCTTTCCGAGATGGAAGAACCTTCACAGAACAACCAGCGGGGTCAAACTCAACAGAGCAATTATTGTCAATAGTAAATTGGCGAACAGAGATAAGATTCTTAATAATTTGTGGCGACACAAGGACATTATTAAGACGTAAATTGGATGATAACTCTGTGGAGCCAGTGGCAGTGACAGGAATAAGGGAGCCATTACCGACAATAATAGATGAAGGGTTAGGGTACCGCGGGAGAAGAACATGTGAAAGAGAGGAGGGCTGAGATGTCATATGTGAAGTAGCACCTGAGTCGAAGTACCACTCGTTGGTCGAAGGAGGGGTCAGCGATGTCGTGCTGAAGGCGGCGGCGAGATCCGTCGGGTCTCAGGAAGAGAGGCCGGTCATAGGGTTGTAATACCCCGGAGCGACCCACTGTCCAGCGGGCTGCTGGTGAGCAACAAGCGCCTGCTGCTGCTGCTGAGCAAGCAGGGCCTGCTGCTGTGCCTGGTGCTGCGCCTGCTGCTGGGCCTGGTGCTGCGCCTGGAGGTGAGGGGGCACCGGGATGGGTGCCAGAGGCGGACGAGGAGCTCCTGGCCACATCTGGATGGTGCCGGACCAGGGATTGTAGAAGCTGGGCCAAGGGCGCTCCCCCCCCCCCCCCCCCAGCCGGCTGCTGCTGCTGTCCAGCAGCTTGCTGCTGCTGTGTGGCGCCGGCAGGGGGGCCGGGAGCCCTGTCCTGAAGCGCTGCTGCTGCCTTGTCCTTTGCCGCCGCCACCGCGCTTGCTGCTGCGGCTGTTGGGAGCCTTGGAGCCCCCTCCAGCGCCTCCAGAGCCTGCAGAAGGTGGAGGTACCGCGGTGGGAGTAGTGGAGGCGGTGAGTGCAGCTGCTGGAGCCTCCTTGCGATTCGCCATGGTGAGTTCCTCAAGGATGAGGTCCTCACGGGCTTCCAGGAACGTGGGGAAGGGCTTGGCTCGGCGAAGAAGCGTGCCGACGTGGGCGAAGCGCTCGTTGAGGCCGCGGATGACGTTGAGGACGAGGGTGCGGTCGGTGATGACCTCGCCGAGGGCCGTGAGATCATCGGCCATCTTCTTCAGCTTGCGGCAGTACTCGGTGACGGAGAGGTCGCCTTGGACGAAGTTGCGAAACCGCATCTCCAGCTGAATGGAGCGAGCCTCCCGATTGCCGAGAAACTGCGACTCGACAGCGAGCCAGGCGTGCCGGGCTGTGGAGCCCTGGGCACGGATGATCTCGCCCAGATCATCCGTGAGCGTGGCGACGATCCAGGACTTGACGACGCAGTCCATCCGGGCCCAATCAGGAGAAATCGGGACTGGAGGATCTTCGCGGACATGGCCCTGGAGTGAAAACTTGCCGAGGATGAGCAGAAACTGATCGCACCAACGGTTGAAGTTACCGGAGTCGACGTCGAGGATGGTGGTGACGTGGTTTCGGATGTTGCTGACGGCGACGGCCTGTGAGTGGAGTTGGAGCAGGGCCACAGCCTCGTGGTGAAGCATGGCCGCGCGGAGGTCGGTCGGCGCAGGAGCTCCTCGAGGCGGCGTAGTGGCTCCTCCCGAAGACTCGGGCGCGATGGCAGCGTCGGCGGCTGCCCGCTCCATGGCGACGCGCGCGAGGGCGTCTCTGGCGCGCTGGGCCGCCTCGTCCCGCTCCTTGGCGGCAGCCGCGGCCTGCTGCTCGGCTTCGAGGGCGCGAGCCAGGGCGGCGTCGCGCGTGGCCTTGCGTTCGCGCTCCAGGCGCTGAGCGGTGGCGGCGGCCTCATTCGCCTGCTCCTGGGCGAGCCACCGGGCAACCTCGTCGGCCTGGAGGGAGGTGGCGGAGCCGTCGTCGTCGTCTCTGGGAGTAGGCGGAGAAGAGCCCATGGCGGCGCGGCGCAGCAGGGGCCGGCGCGCGGGGGGTGGAGCGGCGCGCGGCTGGGGCCGGTGCGAGGCGCAGCACGGCGAGGGGCCGGCGCGCGCGAGGAAGGTGCAGCGGAAGTCTAAACCTAAGCGTGATACCATGAGAGCAATTAGCCTCGGGATTGATTGATTGATTAAAGGGGTACAGGGGTACATTATATAGGCAAGGATCCCTAAGGGTTTATAGAAACACCCAATCAACGGTGATCCTTGCCTTATCAATCTATCTTAATCCCTAAGGTGCTTAACCGCACCGGCCCATAACAGCCCATTAGGGCGCCTATCGCTAACACTTGTGTCAACATTCTATATGTGATTTTCATTTTAGATATTGATAGTCAAAGGTAGAAAAATGTTTGACTTAGTACAGATCTAGATGGACTTACATTTCTGATCAGAGGAATTAGGTTCTTTGATACCTCTTTTCTCTTTTTGTATAGAGCTACTTGTCTTTCCTTTCTCTAGGGTTTATCATCGTTATACTGTAGCTTGTAAGAGCCATCGTCAATTGCAATATTCTTGGGTTCTAGCTGTTGTTTTTCCATTTCTGTTGCATGTCCCTATTCTTGAGTATTTGAACTTTATATCCTTGTTCGTAACTTCGTATCATGGTTTTGATACTAAGGGGGCATTGGTTGTCCGTTCTAGTTCCATAGTGGGCATGCTCATAAGCCCCCTATGCCAATGTGGTGGCTTTTCAAAAGTACATATTATTATTTTCTACATCTGGATGGCATAGCTAGTTTTAGGGTCTTTTGGCTAGGATCCATAGCAGCAAATTCTTAAACGGAAATAATAAACATTTTTGTAGTGGACTAGATTTTGCTGTGCAGCATGGCAGCTACAAACTGGTCCCAGCAAATTATCTGAAATAGCGCATTCATTCTCATATTCACCCGGTTGAACTTTGTCTTACAGGAAATTTATTCGATTAAATTGCCTGGCAATCCAAAGCTTGGAGAGGGAAAACCCGAAAATCAAAATCATGCCATAATATTCACTCGTGGAAATGCAGTGCAAACTATTGATATGAATCAGGTATACAGATGTACTCTTTTTCCTCCCCCCCCCCCCCCCCCCCCCCCCCCCATTTTTCTATTATTTAGTTAATTACTACATCTTTTTTACATTAAATACTTTAGAATGTTCACTTAGGCCCTGTTCGTTTCCCCGGGAAGCACTCCCAGGAAGAATTCCTGGCCGGAATCGTTAGTCAATTTAGGGCTTGTTCGGTTCTTCTGGAACGAGGGCATGGAATAATTCGTAGCTGGATTGCTTCACTAATTTGTATAGTCTTGAGTAACTGGAATTGTTCCTGGGCCAAATCCCAAGGAACCGAACGCACCCTTATATAAGTTTTCATTAGCCGGAATGATTCCTGGTGTCATTTTGCCCAAACCGAACAAGCCCTTAATGATATTTAGTTGTCAGGTAACCTGTCACCAATCTCATTTGAGTTACGTCCAAATAACCCCCCAAACTAACATTTGATTCAATTTACTCGCTCCAACTATTTGAGTTATGTGATGTATTGACCTGCCATTTTTCGTTTGGAAAAAGTCAAAATTACTCCCCCCCCCCCCCCCCCCCCCCCCCCCAGTTTGGCCTATGTCCAAATAACCCCCAGACTAACATTTGATTCAATTTACTCGCTCCAACTATTTTAGTTGGTCTAGTTTACCCCTTAACAGGATTTGTTATTTTTTGTTTCTCCACGTATAAGTTGAATTTTACCTTAATTTTGTGAGGTGATAGAGGACTTCATAAGGTATGTTAGAAAATATACGTTAATTTTTCGCCACTATTTTTATAGCTTAGGAAATTTAGTAATAAATTAACACTAGAGATATAATATCGTGCAAAACATAATGATGAAAAATTCATAATTTATTGTTCTAACACAGGATATTATGTCCTCTTTCACCTCACAAAATTGGAAGCTAAAACACAATTTGTACGCAGAAACAAAAAAGAAAAATCTCTTTAAGGTGTAAACTGGGCCAACTGAAATAGTTAAGAGGGAGTAAATTGAACCAAATGTTAGTTTAGGGGGTTATCTGGACATAGGCCAAACTTGGAGGGTGTAATTTGGACTTTTCGAAATTGCACCCTCTGAATATTGGATCAAATCAAAGTCAGGATCAGTATTACTTCTATAATTTGTATTTTGTGGAGTGCACTACAGCTCTACTGAGGCCAATCTTTTTTCAGTGCAACAATGACAAAAGGATGAAATGAAGACGAATAGATCATTCCATTATTGATACTGTCACTGTTTGACAATTTGACTAACGGTTCAGTTGGAATCATGTATTTGTTTCACCAGTGCTTAGCTGTTTTTTTAGGATAACTACTTCGAGGAGGCACTTAAAATGAGAAACCTACTTGAGGAGTTCTCTCTGAAGCGTGGCAAGCATTACCCTTCAATTCTTGGTGTTAGAGAGCATGTCTTCACGGGAAGGTATTATTCATTCCATTTTCAGTGGTGAAGTTATGCAGATGTTTCTAGAGTAAAACTCAGTTCTAACATCATGCTTCTATAGTGTTTCCTCCCTGGCCTCATTTATGTCTAACCAAGAGACAAGTTTTGTGACATTAGGACAACGTGTTCTGGCTAACCCACTGAAGTAAGTGCTTTTACATATTTCTGTTTCACATGAGGATCAGCTAAAATTGTGTGTAGTTAATACATGAAACCTTTCCTTTTTTGTAGAGTGAGAATGCACTATGGTCATCCAGATGTTTTTGATAGAATTTTTCATATAACAAGGGGTGGAATTAGTAAGGCCTCCCGCAGCATCAATATCAGTGAGGATATATATGCAGGTTAAACTTGTATTCTTTTTCTGCTTTTCCTCATTCTGAGAGTTATTTTTAGTCTTATTCAGTATTCATACGTACTAGTATTGGCATGTTTCTTAGAATTTTCCCTATGAAAAACTTCAAATTATTTTGGCTTGTCTTTAAGATTATGGTGTGGATCTTACTGATCCATCTATGAACTGCAGGATTCAACTCAACGCTGCGTCAAGGATGCATAACTCATCATGAGTATATTCAGGTTTTAATTCTCTTATCCTTGCTTTTTGAATTTTCATCATCCACATAACTCATTTAAACTTTTCAAAGAAAGCCTCAAGCCTAGTTTGTGCTGCTGTGCGTTAATAGAACCGTGCTCTACATCGAGAATCGGTTAAATACAAAATATTGAACCCACATTCTTTCATATACATATGTTTAGAGCATGGATGCATCATTGTCATTTCTCGTGTACCCATGGTAGGCAATACAAGTCGCATGAGGAAGTTAACTACTATGCAGCACGCATATGGATACATTTATCGGTATCGAGCGGATGCTGTATTTTTTCCAGAAAACCTAGTACACGGATACATTTTAGATTTTTTTTAATATAAATAGTATGACATATTAGAATTCTAAGAACCATAGCAGCCAAAATGAACATTGAAATTGCCTGCAATATTGGTGTTTTGCTCTTTTCCAAATTTCTAATTAGCGAAAAGAAAGGTGAGAACCTAGAAGTAATCAAGTAATGTAGGAGCCATAGTGTAAATGAAGTACTAGCATAGTATCACTAGTACTAGAATTTGTTGGTCGTGCCATTTACTCGCGGCTGGGAAAATCATGGGCAACGCACAACAGATAACACTAGACAGGAAGGGGAACAAGGAAAATCAACCAACAAGAGCTCAAGAACTGAAGATCAAGACTATATCGAGATTGTGCTCTCCCCATTTTGGTCGGGTCTTGCCTTTATGTAATAGGTGATTAGGATCAAAAGCTTCTAGTGTTGTGTGGGGGTGGGGGTGTGGCGGTGGTGGTGGTGGGGGGGGGGGGGGGGGGGGGGGGTATGTTAATCAATGCTGCCAGTCAAGAGGGATAGCACTTGTCTGAAATCTTATCCAACTGGTCTTACGTGCACTGTTTATTCTACTTGTGCACGTGCTCTCACTGAACTTATATTACACTCGAGCTCTCACTGAACTTATATTAACCCGGAGTTGTTCATTGAGTGAATCAAGTGGTTAAACAAACTTACTGATGACAGACATGTTTACTACTTTTACCACCTTCGGATCTCCATTACTTTCCACTGTACTAACTCAACAGTGGTTGTGCTGCTGTCTTGTGAACATTGTGTTGATATTAAATGTTATCCTGTAGGTTGGCAAAGGTAGGGATGTTGGACTTAATCAGATTGCACTATTTGAAGGAAAAGTTGCTGGTGGAAATGGTGAACAAGTTCTTAGCCGAGACATATATAGACTCGGACAACTTTTTGACTTTTTCAGGATGTTATCCTTCTACGTGACAACTGTTGGATTCTACTTCTGTACTATGGTAATTTAATTTTCCTTGCCTGTTAGGATTTGTCCAGTTGAAACTATTTCCATTTGTAGTGATTCATGTTAATATTATTTGAAGGCACATAGATAAAATTAAATATACAAAAATTGTTATTACTATTATGCTTCTAGTTTTAATCTCATTGTTCTTTTGCAGCTAACTGTGCTGACGGTGTACATATTTCTCTATGGGAAAACGTATCTGGTAAGATGGTATCCATTTGATTTTTCTAATTTTCTCTTTTTCCACCTTTTTTGGATGACTTGAGATGTACTCCCTCCTTTTGAAATTGTACGTCGTTCTAGTTTTTCTAGATACATAGTTTTTACTATGCATCAAGACAATGTATGGAGGAAAATCCCTATTTTACACTAGAAAAACTTCTTCCCTATTTGATACTGAAACTTTAAATCTTCCCTATCTGTCACCTATTTCATCTTTTGTTTCCTATTTGACACTTGTGTCACTTTTTGCTGTAACAGCATTAAGTCCAAGGCGAAAAGACCATCTTGCCCCTCCTGTGTGTTTTCATGCGTGCTGTGTTCATTTTGCTGCATTTTTTTTTGTCTCGTTTATTTATTTGCAGATGTTTTTTCTCAGTACGCCTGAACACAGCATGCCTTAAAAATCACATAGGAGGGGCAATATGGTCTTTTCGCTTTGGACTTAATGCCGTTACAGCCAAAAAGTTATGGAAGTGTCAAATTGGGAACAAAAGATGAAATAGGTGACAGATAGGGAAGATTTTAAGTTTCGGTGTCAAATAGGGAAGGAGAAGTTTTTCTATTGTCAAATAAGGAATTTTCTTGTATGTATATCTAGGTGTGTAGCAAAAGCTAGCCATAACGACTTACAATTTGGAATGGAGAGAGTACTTGGCTAGATATTATGGTGCAAGAGTACTTCCTCAATAGTTTTGCATTGACTTAGCATGAAAGGCTTCTGCAGTCACATGTTCGGCGTGACATAAGTTTCTTGCATTTTTTTGGCCTTGGTTTCTATCAGTTCTTTTCTGCATACATTATCTGGTTTCTTCCATAGTTGTCCTGACATATTCTTTTTACCGTGTGTTTGCTTAGGCCTTATCTGGTGTTGGAGAATCAATTCAAAATAGAGCGGATATACTGTCGAACACAGCCTTGGATGCTGCTCTGAACACTCAATTTCTTTTCCAGATTGGTGCATTTACTGCAGTTCCCATGATTCTTGGTTTCATCCTTGAATCAGGTGTCTTATCGGTATTCCCTTTTCCCTGCTGGCTTCTGGCTTAGCCTGTGAATTCTGTAGAAGTATTTATGGTTGGTTACTTTTGTCTATGATACTGCCTGTAGTCATAAAGACTTGACATTTTTTACTGTCTTCCAATCTTTTCAAACCTTGACTTTCAATAACTTACTAAAAAATATTTTACAAACATAAAAATCATGTATATATATATTTCCTAAAAGGTACCTTCTTGACTTCATAAAATTATTATATTTTTTAATATGGTGTAACAGAAAATCATGTTTGCTTAGGCCTTATCTGGTCAAAGTTGTAAATGATAGACCGGAAGAAGTCAACAGCATCAAGTATTTTTTTAGTTGAGGAACTATATTTCTTACAATCCCAATCGTTGTACCATCACCGATGACGATTGGTTACATAAATTAGTTATTTTTCCTGACTACTATGTGGAACATTATCACTATTTTTCAGCTTGTTTCACAAATCACAGTCGCCATTTCTAAAATTTCCCCAAGAGTGATAACAAATGTCATTATTTGTTAATGCGTATGTGCAGGCTTTTGTTCAATTTATTACAATGCAGTTCCAACTATGCTCTGTATTTTTCACTTTCTCACTTGGAACAAGGACCCACTACTTTGGCCGTGCAATATTACATGGAGGTGCAAAGGTAGGCTTTTTGTTACTAAGTGTTGCTTATCAGTTTCTAAATGTCTGAACACTGATCTGATTCTTTTTTTTTTAATATTACCAGTATAGAGCAACTGGTAGAGGTTTTGTGGTACGACATATCAAATTTGCTGAGAACTACCGTATTTATGCTCGAAGCCATTTTGTGAAAGGGTTTGTTATCACGTGAAGCTATTTTCAAAGTTGCTTGTGGAATTTTTCTAGTACAATACCATTTGTGTTGATTGTGCTTGGTTTTTGTAGGATGGAGGTTGCACTTTTGTTGGTTATCTTCCTAGCATATGGGTTTAACAATGGTGGAGCAGTTGGCTATATTTTACTCTCTATAAGCAGTTGGTTTATGGCATTGTCTTGGCTTTTTGCTCCCTACTTATTTAACCCATCTGGATTTGAATGGCAGAAGTAAGCAACTAAGCATTTTGTGTATCTATGTACTGTAAGTTCAAATTGTCATTATGAACATTATATTTCAAACCCTTCACCCCCTTAGGATCGTCGAGGATTTCAGAGACTGGACAAATTGGCTGTTTTATCGAGGTGGTATTGGTGTTAAAGGAGAAGAAAGCTGGGAAGCTTGGTGGGAAGAAGAACTGGTAATTGAATTTGACCTGTATTCACTTTAGGCAAAATGTGCTGTATTGTTTGTTGACTGGACGTAGTACTATTGCACCTGATTAGCCTACTCGTGTTTCTTATGGTTTTGAAGCTCTTGCATTTTTTTAGATAATGTTTAAAACTCTTGCATAGCTTTAAAGTTGGATGCTTGCTATATTGTCAACTACATCTGCTACAATGATGTAATCCTTATTCTTGGTGCTTATCTATTCTTCAGATATAACATGTCTGAATAAAGAACAATAAGTCATTAAGACACATGCATACTTGGAAGCTTCTGACATTTACCATTGGAAAATGTTGGATTTTTTTTTCACTTTTGTTCATGGGATCTATAACTCCTCATTTTGGAACACTTCGTTTCAGCAACATATTTACAGCATTCGAGGGAGGATACTGGAAACCATACTAAGCCTGAGGTTTTTCGTCTTCCAATACGGAGTTGTTTACCACATGAATGTCAGCAGAGAAAGTACAGCTTTATCGGTATGTTAGTGTTTCAGTTCACATTTGCTTGTAGTGCTCTATAGTCAAAATAATAGTCGTAAATTAATCCTTGGCACTGCAGGTGTATTGGATTTCTTGGGCTGTGCTTGGTGGCCTTTTCATCCTCCTCTTGGTAATATATTTCTTTGTTGTTACATTTGGCATCTGCTGAGCAGGGCACTCATTATGTTAATTTGTATTACTGTGCAGGTCTTTGGTTTAAACCCCAAGGCCATGGTACATTTCCAATTGTTCCTGCGTCTGGTCAAAAGTATAGCGTTATTGATGGTTTTGGCTGGTCTGGTCCTGGCAATTTTGTTTACGGAACTCAGTATCGGAGATGTTTTTGCTTCCATTCTAGCATTTGTGCCAACTGGGTGGGGAATCATTTCGGTGAGCTTCTAATGCCAACTTTTTTTGACCGTATGTTGATTTGCCTTTTATTTTGGTTCATTCTGCAAACACTTCACAGTTATATTCGTATATATTTCTGTTCACTGCATTAGCTTTCCTCTTGACCAGTTAATTATTCTCATCGTTTTCATTTCTCTTTTGTACTCGGCATTGTAAATGTTGGCTGAAATTTTACTATTCGTCTTTTTTTTTCACAGATTGCCATGGCATGGAAACCTATCGTGAAGAAATTGGGTTTGTGGAAAACTGTCCGTGCCCTAGCTCGCCTCTATGATGCTGGCACGGGGATGATCATTTTCATACCCATAGCCATTTGCTCGTGGTTTCCATTCATATCCACTTTCCAGACGCGGCTTCTGTTCAACCAGGCGTTCAGCAGAGGTTTGGAGATATCTCTCATCCTTGCTGGCAACAATCCAAATGCTGGGATGTGATGGTGGCAGTTCCGGTCTTGCTTCATCAATCTGACTGTGGACCTTTCTTACTTTAATTAATCCTCAGTTCTTAGTTAAGAGTAGTGATGTACATATCTGATATCTCCATGTTCATCGGCAGTTGTTTGCCGTGGGTATAAATGTCAACGGCAATATTTCTAGAGTTAGCTTGTATCTGTATTTGTTGAGCGAGTGGACTTTGTATGCCACATCTTATTTTTTACATTGATATATGTGCTGATTGCATCGAACTGGCTTTATTATCTTTGTCCATTCCGCTAATGTGACATGTAGGAGTTTGACATGAACAGTGGTTAGTCCTTTTCTCCCATTTTTAAACTTGTGTGTTGTTGAACTTTAAATTCAATCGGGGTTGAACGCAATTGTTTTTTATTTGTTATACGAAGTTCATGTGTTGGTTTTAAAACTCATGCACACGCACCACAATTCTTATCTCTATGTTTTCTATATTTATCCTGCCCGTTTTCTATTTGTTGAAAAATAGCTGCCAAAAGATTTTGGGCTCCGGCTACATGTAGCAAGCTAAAAACGGCTCTGGCTCTAGCACAAAACATGAAAAGAGAAGCTGTTAAAGCCATGAATTTGGGCTCTGGTACGGTGGCGAGGCCGGAGCCCCTCCAAACACGTCCTATGAATTTCGAAAGTTATCTTTGGAACGGCCTCAAGAATGCTCATGGGGCTTTAACAAAGTTATGCATAGGCATACTAAGCCATATCATGATCCTAGTTTGAGTTTTCGGTTCTTCGTCTGTATTTTTTTTTTGTTGATATTTATGTATATTCTGTTTTTGTGCCTGGTTATTCTGATGCCGGT
Source organism: Miscanthus floridulus (assembly GCF_019320115.1). Lineage (NCBI taxonomy): Eukaryota > Viridiplantae > Streptophyta > Magnoliopsida > Poales > Poaceae > Miscanthus > Miscanthus floridulus. The sequence continues at coordinate 201,037,223 of NC_089580.1, read as the reverse complement.
CTCATTTCGAATCGAATGATTAAATAAGAGGTTCTTCCTTCTACTTTCACATTATATTTAACAAGTCAGAATTTTACATTTATCTATTGATGAATGATATTTTTCCTTTTCCTTTTTTTAAACAAATACCCCCTCTATTTTAGTTTTAAATTATAAAACACTTTGAATTTTTAGATACATATTTTTTATACTATACTAAATATCTAGTAAAAACAATATATTTAAAAAAATAAAATATCTTATAATTTAGAATGTATAGATTATGAGAAGTGGAAGCGAAAGTTACTGTCGGTGTTTCGAGTAAACACCAACGAGTAAATTTGTGTTATTGCGCGTCTGGCTCGGATGACGTGCTAAAAAGACACGAGGTTTATACTGGTTCGGGCAGAATGTCCCTATGTCCAGTTCGTGGCTGCTGCTCATGTTATTAGCACTAAAAAGTTTATAGGAGTTACAAACAGACGAGAGAGGGACATGTCCCAGGTCTCTGATGGAAAGGTCGAATGGGTACTGAGAGTTTAGTCCCTGCTCAGCTATGTGTTCGAGGTTAGTCGTTCTGCTGTGATGCGGCGTGATGCGTGATGTGATGAATTGATCCCTTTAGTGGGGTTCCCTGCTTTCTCTTTTATAGGTCAAGGGAGAGCACGGGTTACAGATGGGAGAAAAGAGGAAAACGAGAGGCAAAGGAAGTCCTTCAAGAACGTCGGGTCTTCCTTTTCCTCTGTGCGGGCCCCGCTGACATGGCAGGCGGTGACAGGGATAGCCCCACGCCGGGCACATGTCTGCTGACCCTGACAGGGTCGCGCTGGGTGTCTGTCCGCTGACGATGCCATGTCCTGGCATTGTCAGAGGGCTGTCACATCCCATCCCGCCCCGACGAGCGGTGCGGCGGACCACGGTGCTGATCAGCGACTATACAGGGAGCAGGCAACACAGTGATCACACGTCCGCTACTATGGGTGATGCGAGTTTCCTTCTAGACCATAGTGGTTGTTGTGAGCTTCCGTAAGGATATGTGCCCAAGGGCAAATGACGGCGCCCACAACACTGTAAGGCAAATATCAGCGCCTACAACACTGTTTGGGCTCTGACATGCCTCGAAGGTCGCAAAGCACCCTTCTGGCATGGCCTGATGGTACTGTCCTGCAGGTGTGCAGGGTACGGTCTTCGGTATTGCGGTTGACTTTGAGCGCCTTGCCTTATCTGCTGCGCATGTTGTTGTCAAGGAGTCACGCATAGACGTCAGGCGAGACGGAGTCAACCCTCAGACATCGGACGAGGCAGAGCCAACCCTCAGATGTCGAGCGAGGCGAAGCCATCCCTCAAACATCGGGTGAGGCGAAGCCAGCGCTCAGTCATCGGGCGAGGCAGGAGCCAGTCCTTGGTGGTCAGGCGAGGCGAAGCTAGCCCTCAGACGTCGAGCGAGGCGGAGCCAGCCCTCGGTGGTCTGGCGAGGTAGAGCCAGCCCTCAGATGTTGGGCGAGGTGGAGCCAGCCCTTGATGGTCGGGCGAGGCGGACCCAGCCCAGACGTCGGGCGAGGCTAAGCCAGCCCTCGGACGTCGAGCGAGGCAGAGACAGCCCTCGAGAGTCAGCCGAGGGAGAGCCAACCCTCGGGGGTCGGGCGAGATGGGGCCCACGGCCAGTAGCGCCCATCGAGGCAGAGCCAACCCTCAGGGGTCAGATGAGGCAGGGCCCATGGCCTCGATGGCCAGACAAGACGGGACCTGGTAAGCGGTGTAGTCGTGCTCTTGATCGCGCGGATGAATCAATGTTGATGGTCATTAGCCCCTCCTCTTCGGGTACCCTAGTTTTGGTCCCCGACAGTAGCCCCCGAGCCCCCGGACGTTTTGAGTAGAATCGCCTGGGAGATTTTTTGACTTGCCAGCGGGTGCGCGCGATACATTTCATCGTACAGGATAAAGTTCGCAGATACATTTCATCATCAGAGTACGGATAAAAGTTATTACAAACCGAGTTTGATGGATAAAGCGAAAGCAAATAAGTTCGAAAATAAAGTTTCCAACATAGTTTGATACAGTGCCAAGTCGGATCACGGTCCACAAAAGCAAGGATAGGAATTAATAAAGAAGCCTGCCCAAGGCTTACTCCTCATCCACAGCGGGATAGAAGCAACTCTTGCAATAACTATGATACACAGTGCCATCTGCAACAATAGGAAAATGAACCCTGAGTACGAGAAGGTACTCAGCTAGACTTACCCGTCATGAACCAGAAATAAAATGACTCCAAGGATTATGCAAGTCTGTATAAGTGGACGTAACTTGACAACAGTTTGCGTAAAAGGCAACTGACCCATTGTACAATTATGATTCCTTTATCAAGTTAATTATAACTATCCATTTCTAGATTAGCAACTATCCTGTGCCAAACATGTGGTATATCATTTAGAAGCATACAATAGTAACCATAGTAGGTATTGTAATTCCATATTCATTCGAACCATCATGTTTCATAACACAGTTACTACGATGTTGGAGCTAGTCAAGTTTCTCACTATCCGGGAGAGACGGCGATTCAAATCGATTTCAACCAGCTGGGAATTTATTCCTAACACAAACCTAGGTCTACCAGCCACGATAGCCTTAGGTCACCTTTGGTACAACTCAGGTACACATTTCGCGGGTTCGTACCACGCCGCACAATCTAGAACACCAGATGCCAGGATGCTCAGGCCAAGCCTGCCCTTGGGCTCAGTCTGATTGTTCCCCGGAAGGAGCGCACAATAGAACGGATCTCGGCCTGAGTTGAATTACTCGGCTTTGCGGTCAGAACGAGTTATCCGGCCAGCTAAGTGAGAGGCATACGTTCAATCTTGTCAGAAGTTCCAACAACGGTATGGTCCTTGATCGACACAGACGGGGATAGATCCACACCTAAGACCTCCATGTCTTGTTGCTTCTCTATCGACCTCCCGTCCAGTCTTGATTTACTTTTACCTCAAGGTTCTATTCCACGATGGCAGATATAGCCAACCGTGCTCCGGTATCCACCTATATCTCGCAGGTGACAGGACATCACCTGACTTCTACCGGTATAAGCATGGTGAAAGGTCCTTGTTTGGTTTTGGTAATTGAGTGACAACTTAGGTGGACTAATTGTGTTTATGTGAGATACACAGGTGATTAGTCCACAGGTACATGTGTGTGAGCAACATATACCATGAAGGTGAAAATGGCTTGGAGATGTTGCAAAGCTCACACATGTGATGATGAAGGAGCTTAAATGCACATGAGACATGACATTGAGTCATGTGATCAAGGTGGAGAAGATTAAGACAAGACTTGGCTTGATGGACCGGTTGCAAGCGTGAAGGGCAAGTCGAAGGCTTTGGAGTGATGGACCGTGTGGCGGTGAAGCTTGAGCAAGACTTGGCGCCGATGGACGATGGCAACGGTGAAGAGCAAGTAGAGTCAAGATCGATGAACCAATATGATCATGTGATGATATAAAGTGGATCATATCATTGTTGATCGTGTTGGTGCATGTGTTGCATCGACATTGGAGAAGATGGAATGGAATGCACAAGGCAAAGGTATAACCTAGGGCATTTCATTTCACCGGTCATAGGTGTGTAGAGAAGTTTATGACCGGGTATAGGATAGATGGCCATAATATCAAGAGGGGCAAACTTGTTTGCATATCGGTCATCTAGTGCCACTCGAGTGATCTAACTTTGCATTGTCGCTAGGATCGAGTGGCGTGGCAAGTTGAGTGGCTAACATCCTTTGGAAAATGATTGTGAAAATGCTAACACACATACACATGGTGGTGTACACTTGATGGTGTTGGCACATTTACAAAGGCTTTCGGGAAAATGGAATGTCTATTTTCTATTGCGCCGGATGCAAATTCTTGTGGTTAGCACACTTGAGCAAGGGTGAAGAGAATGGAGAAGATGCTGGCGTCGGTCAACTGACCGGACGCTGGATCTGAATGCACCGGACGCTGGCAGGCTGCGTCCGATCGCGCTGACGTGGAGTGTAGCAGTCGCTGGAGTGTGACCGGACGCTGGCTGCGTCCGATCGCATTCGACCGGACGCGTCCGGTCATGCTCGGGAGCTTACTGGAAACGACCGGACGCTGGGGGTCCAGAGTCCGGTCAGTTGAGTGCTGCTGCATCTGGTCAGGTCAAATGACCATTGGAACCAGGACACGTGGTCATCTGCGAGCGACCGGACGCTGAGGTCCAGCGTCCGGTCAACACGACCGGAGCGTCCGGTCGGCCCGACCGTTGCCCAGTGAAGGGGTAACGGCTAGTTTAGCCCTTGGGGCTATAAATAGAAGTGGCCTTCGGCCATGGCTGGTGAGGAGCACCTCAAGGGACTTAGTGTCCATGCTTGTGAGTGCTTGGGAGCCCTCCATCACACATATACTTGATAGTGATCATTCGATTGTGTGAGTGAGCGATTCTAGTGCGATTGCATCGTGAGGTTGCATCGAGTGGCACTAGGTGATCGAGTTGCAAGCCAGTGGAGCTTGTTACTCTTGGAGGTTGCCACCTCCTAGACGGCTTGGTGGTGGTCTCCGTCGAAGCGCGCAAGAAGCTTGTGCGGCGCTCCGGAGAAGTGCTTGTGAGGGGCATTGTGCTCGCCCCACGGGAGCCACGAAGAGTAACTCTAGTAAAGCGTGTCATTGAGCTACCCTCACTCAAGGGGTAGGTTCTTGCGGCGCCCGACGTGCGGGCTTAGCGGGTGATGCTAATTAGCCGCCGAACCACCAAGTGAGCGGTCGACACAACGGGGACTAGCGTGTTGGCAAACACGTGAACCTCAGGAGAAAAATCATCGTGTCAACCTTGTTCTTCCCGTTGGTTTGCATCCCTATTACACAAGCTTGCAATTACTTTTATACATATTAAGCTTGTGTAGTTGCTCTTGTAATTAGATAGCTTGTGTAGCTTGCTAATTACCTTCTTGCTTGTGTAGCATAGAAGTAGCTCCCTTGCGTGGCTAATTTGGTTTTAGTAACCTTGTTAGTCACATTGCTTAGTTTGTGTAGCTAAGTATTTGCGCTCTCTAATTAGGCATTGGTTGCCTTGTTATTGAGCATTGCTAGTGAGCATCATTAGCTTTGTGCTTTTGCTTACTAGCATGTGTAGGAGCTCCCTTGTTGCTTAAAGTACTAGTGGCATAGGTTTGCGTGACCTTGCTCCTAGAATTGTTTAGGAGAGCTCTAGCTAGCCCGGCACCTTAGTTGCATAATTAGTATCTTTGCAAGGTGCTAGTGAACATATATAGAGGGGTATAGTCTTGGCTAGACCGATTGTTTTAATTCCGCATTTATATCGGTTAGCCGACGCGATTAAGTTTTAGAAAAGACTATTCACCCCCCCTCTAGTCGCCATCTCGACCCTTCACATGGCTAAGCATATATTTGATCCTGGACCTATACCGGTTAAAGGTGTAATATCTGGACAAGGAATATACATGCATCAAGTGGTTCCATTCAACTCTTATAACCTAATGCATCAATCATAAGTACTTAAGTAAACAGTTGTAAATTACTGGGAGACTTATAATGCTCCGGGGCTTGCCTCGTAGAAAGGAAGTAGGGCGGTGGTCAGGACACTCCAGAAGCTCTTCAGGGTTCTGCTCCACGCCTTCGGGAGCTGCGGCTTGCGGATTCTCCTACTGGTCCCCTTCCTCTGCTTCTTCGAATTCCAATAACATTATCTCTTCCTCTGATCCTAGATGCATGAATATGGCATAAGTATTACGAATGCATATATGTTAACAAGTGCATCATGTTTATTGAGTAGGTGCATATCTCTTCTCGATTATTAATTAACTATTTCTACAATGCATCGACTATGCCACAAAACAGTAGCTACTTGTTTCACTCATAACTGGAGTTCTACTAATCCAAACATAGTGATCCTAGACTTTCTGGAAAGCTTATCAAATTCTCTACAACTTTGTTATTAACCATTTTTATAGTATACATCATTTTCAATATGCAACTCATCAAACTCCAGAATCTGTCCGGAAACTATTCAATATGCAATACAAAGTAACAATACTTCTACTTCATGTAATCATTCAAAATTTGACAACATAAAATCTACCAACAGTTTAAGCATACCAAATACATTTAAGATAATCTAATGGTGAAGCCCAAACTATTTATTTAAATGCCTTTATTATTTTATTTAGATATCTAGGTTAAATATTAAACATATACCAGATGTGTTTCAAAAATTCTTAAAAATTTACAGTGCTTTACTAATGCTATCAAAGGACTACTGTAAAAGTTTCATGCCATTTTACCCAGTGGAACATCCTATACAAAAATGACAAGGAAGCAAGGCTTGAAATAGCATAAATGGAAAACCCTATTGAAAATTGTCAAGCAATAGATTTCCTATTTTTCTTATCATCCATATACTACTAGGATTACCTCCAACAATTTTCATGAATTTTGGGTTCATAATTAATTTATAAAAATTCATGCAAGGATTAACTATTCATAAAAGAAAAAATCTATAACTATAAATCTACACATGCACTGGTCCTCAAATTTTTACCAGAGCTCATATATGCTAAGACTAGCTTACCACAAAAATTTCATAATTTTTGGAGCACAGGAACTCTAGATATAAAATAAACAAATTTGAATGCATTCAAAAGCACATTTCAAATCCCTATTTAAATCTCCAAAAATTTCTACTATAAATGTCAAGGACATATTTTTCCTAAATACTACACTTCCTAAGGAACACTAACAAATTTATTTCACAATTTTTGAAGCTACCAAACTGAAGATACAAAAATTACAAAACATAGGAAATCTGAATTCAAAATGAACTGGCTTTAAAACATGGAGTCGCTGACCGGTGGGACCCGCCGGTCAGCAGGGCCTGCCTGTCAGTGAAACCAAAACAAAGCCGGCGGCGCTAAGCAAGATCGCGTGGCCATGGCTCGTCGACGGCGAGTCCGCCGGCGGTGACGTCTTCATCGAGCGACCTACGTGACCTAGTGCACCGGGTGAGCTACTCGGTGGAACCTCTCGTCGGGGCTATGTACAGCGGCGGCGCTAGACGATGGTGCTACGCCGGTGGGGGCTACGGCGGCTCGATCGAACACTACGCTGAGCATCACCGAGCTGCGACGAAGCTATCTAGCGCCCTATTGTGGCCTAGGGTGGGTGGACGGTGGCAACGTGGCCACAGAGACGGGGCTAGCGGCGGAGCTCCGGCGAGGCGTTGCACGGCGTGGTGGCTTACCAAGCTTGAACAACATGCACTGGTGGACGCTGTGGGTTGCTGGGGATCTTGTGGTGCTGCTGTGGTGACGAAAAGGTGGCTCGGTGCGAGCTTGCGCGGGCTATGGCGACGGCGGAGGTGGAACGAGCTCGCTGCTGCGCTGCGGCGAGGAGGGAGGAGGCGAAATGCGAAAATGGAGCGCTGTTGAGTGCGGGCGGACGCTGGAGTGTTGAAGCCACGCTCAGGCGCGTCGTGGCCTGCGCGGCCAGGGCAACGGCGACGCACGGCCGTCGCCGCGGACACGCGGCGCGCAGGCTCTACCGGTGGTCGGCCACTGAACAGCTTCGTTCAGTTCGTCAGTTAAGCAAGCCGAGCCTGACAGCGGGTTTTGCAATCGAGTTAACTCCCTATGCAAAGCGATTCAGTGATTTCTTTCAGAACCAAAGTCATAGTCCTAAGTACCATCTTCAAATGTTGTTCAATGATCTCGTGCTAACTTACAACATAAACTGAGTAAAATCATGATCAAGGTCAGCTTGTCAGGCTATCAGTGATCCAGGACTTAGCAAAATTTTGCTAAGTGTGGAAATCTTGGTTTTGCTAATTTTTGTGGGACCAATTCAAGCATGTTAGAAGCTAAATCAGTCAATGACCCAAAAATAAAAGTTGTTCCTTATGTTAAACACTACAACTTTGCTTTAGTGATCTCCTCCATGCAAGGTCTCTAACACCTAGTTCAAACTTGGTCAAACAAGCTACATTCAAATGATGATACATACTCAAACTATGACTTAATGACCAAATTAGCCCTAGCCCTAAATACCAAAGTTGTTCATGATGATATTCTAAACATGTTTAAGCTATTTGCAAGGTCACACAATCATCTACATGTTTACACTCATGATCATATGCACATACACATGGAAACATGAAATAATAAAAATGTTGCATACGTTTCACTCAAATGTTTCAAGTGTCAAAGCTTATATATATGAATGCTTTATGATCATGCTCATGCTATATAAGTCAAGTTATGCAAGGCTAACACCCAAGGTGTTACAGCCCCTCCCCCTTATAAAAATCTCATTCCGAGATTTGCAAGACCTACCATTCTTGGAAAAAGGCGGGATAAACTTCTCGTAGATAATCTTCTCTTTCCCACGTAGCATCTTGTTCACTATGATTGTTCCACACCACCTTATAGAACTTAATAATCTTACTTCTTGTTACTCTCTCCATCTCCTCTAATACTCGAATTGGCTTTTCTTTATAGGTCAAATCCGATTGAAGCTGCATGTTGGTGGGTGCAATAGCTTCTTCAGGTACTCGAAGACATTTCTTCAACTGAGACACATGGAACACATTAAATATTGCACTCATCTTAGGTGGAAGTTGTAACTTATATGCAACATTTCCTTTTCGTTCCAAAATTTTGTATGGCCCTACATATCTTGGTGAAAGCTTCTTTTTCATCCCAAATCTTTTCACACCTTTCATGGGTGATACTCTCAAGTATATATAGTCACCCACTTCAAAAGTTAGTGGTCTTCTTCTTCTGTCGGCATAACTCTTTTGTCTTGATTGAGCTGCCTTTATATGTTGTTGGATGATACGTACTTGCTCTTCGGCTTCATTGACAAAATCAATACCAAAGTATCTCCTTTCACCGGGCTCAATCTAATTCAATGGAGTTCTGCATTTTCTGCCATACAAGGCTTCAAATGGAGCCATCTTGATACTAGCTTGATAATTGTTGTTATAGAAGAATTCAGCTAAAGGTAACCATTTCTCCCATGAACCTTTTGAAGATATAACACAAGCTCTAAGTAAATCTTCTAGGATTTGGTTCACTCGCTCTATCTGTTCTGAAGTTTGCGGATGATAAGCTAAACTTCTTATTAGCTTGGTTCCCAAAGCCTGGTGTAAGTGCTCCCAGAAACGAGCTATGAACTGTGGTCCTCGATCTGAGATTATAGTCTTGGGTACTCCATGCAGTCTCACGATTTGGGAAACATATAACTCAGAGTATTTCCCCACGTGATATGTTGTGTGAACTGGTACAAAATGTGCTGACTTGGTGAGATGATCAACAATTACCCATATTGAATCGTGACCTTGTGGCGTCATTGGAAGGCCTATGATAAAGTCCATGCTGATTTCCTCCCATTTCCATCCTGGAATAGGCAATGGCTGAAGTAATCCAGCAGTTTTCATATAGACAGCTTTTACTCTACTACAGTTATCACACCTAGCAACATAGGCTACGATCTCTTTCTTCATCTTAGTCCACCAAAAATGGGTTTTCAAATCTTGATACATCTTACTACTACCCGGATGGATGGACAATTTGGACGAGTGAGCTTCATCTAAAATTTGATTTCTTAACTCACGGTCTTTTGGTACCACAAGTCGGTCCTTAAACCATAATACACCTCTTTCGTCCAATCTAAAATACTTAGTTTCTTGCTCTTGCATTTTCCTCTTGATATGACTTATTCCTACATCTGTCTGCTGCAGCTCTATGATTTTGCTCTCCAGTGAACAACTGATCGTGATATTGTGTAGTACAGTAGGATGTAATAAGTTGAATCCATCTTCCAATAATGCTTCTACAGTGTTGCAATGGGACTTTCAACTAAGTGCATCGGCTACTACATTAGCTTTACCCGGATGGTAATGCACTTCTAAATTGTAGTCCTTAATCAATTCTAACCATCTTCATTGTCTCATGTTCAGCTCTGGCTGGGTAAAGATATACTTGAGACTTTTGTGGTCAGTATAGATATGACATACATTGCCCAACAAGTAATGTCTCCATATCTTTAATGCATGGACAATGGCTGCAAGTTCCAAATCATGTGTAGGGTAGTTGACTTCATGTTTTCTCAATTGCCAAGAAGCATATGCAATCACTCTTCCTTCTTGCATAAGCACACACCCTAAACCTATTCCCAATGCATCACAAAATACATCAAAAGGCTTTTCAATGTCTGGTTGTGCTAGCATAGGTGTTGTAGTCAACAAAGTTCTGAGGGTATGAAAAGCTGCTTCACATTCTGGTGTCCAATTGTACTTCTCATCTTTCTGAAGTAGTCTGGTCATAGTCTTAGCTATCTTTGAGAAATCTAGAATGAAACGATGATAATATCCTGCTAACCCTAGAAAACTCTAAACTTCATGAACCAAAGTTGGGGCTTTCCAATCCATGACCTCTTGTACTTTGGATGGGTCTACTGAGATTCCATCTCTTGATAAAATGTGACCTAAGAAAGGTACTTTGCTCATCCAAAATTCACACTTGCTAAGCTTGGCATATAGCTTATGCTCCCTCAATCTGGATAAAACAACTCTTAGATGCTCTTCATGATCTGACTCATTTTCTGAATAAATCAATATATCATCGATAAACACGACCACGAACTTATCAAGTTCGAGCATGAATACCGAGTTCATCAGGTACATGAAGTAGGCTGGAGCATTTGTTAGTCTGAAAGACATAACCAAATACTCGTATAAGTCGTACCTAGTAGAGAAAGCAGTTTTAGGTATATCCTCCGGTCTGATCTTTATCTGATGGTAGCCTAATCTCAAGTCAATTTTGGAGAATACCTTTGCCTTCGCTAGCTGATCGAACAAGATGTCGATGCGGGGCAACGGATATTTGTTCTTGATGGTCACAGCATTGAGTGGTCTGTAATCTACACACATTCTTAGTGACTTGTCCTTCTTTTTCACAAACAAGGCTGGACATCCCCACGGATATGAGCTAGGTTGGATAAGACCCTTGTCTAATAGATCTTGCAATTAAACCTTAAGTTCCGCTAACTCATTGGGTGGCATTCTATAGGGCCTTCTAGATATGGGTGCTGTACCTGGCACTAACTCAATCTTAAATTCCACATCCCTATCCGGTGGTAGACCTAGTAATTCCTCTGGAAATACATCCAGAAACTCACAAACCACGGGGATATCACATATTGTGGTGGTTTGGATAGCATAGGCTAAATGTTGGGGTTCGAAATCATAGGAGAGTGGGACTAGAAAAGCATTCTCTCCTGTGGGTTCTCTCAACATAATAGTATAGGTGCTAGTGTCAATAAGAACACCATGATCCTTCATCCAATTCATGCCTAAGATTACACTTATTGACAACCCGAGCAATATTATCAAATCCGTGGTGTACTCCCTCCCTTATATCGAGATGAGTACATTTTTTACTATCCTTTTGGTAGTAACAGTTCCCCCTGCTGAACTTATGTTAAAACCCCCTTTACTTACTTCAATTATTTCTTGATCATGTCTAGATGCAAATGCTTGACTCATAAATGAATGAGAAGCTCCCGAATCAAATAAAACAATAGCGGGATGTTTGTTGACGAGAAACATACCAGTCGTGACAACTTCTCCAGCGGGCACTTCCTCCACAGCGGTATAATGCACTTGTTCCTGACGTGCCCTGGCATTCGCATGCCTCTGATTGTTCTGATTTGGGTTGCCATTCTTCTTGGGGTGGGGGCACTCCTTGGACCAATGACCTAGTTGGTTGTAGTTGAAACATGGTTGATTACTTCTGAATCCGGTGGAGCTGTCCTGATTGCCATTTCCTTTTGGTAAGGCAATAGTGAACGCCTTACAAAATGGTTTCTGTGGCCTATTATTCTGAGCTTTCGGTGGTGGAGGCCTAAACTTGGGTGCAGGTGGACGAAATTGTGGCCTAGCAGTGATAGGCGCTTTTGACTAGAAAGATCTGAATGCACCGGCCTCATATGCCCTCTTGCGACCCTTAGCAACTGCATGCATGTTGTTGTGGTTTTCTTGGGTCAAGGCATCACTAATAAACTCATTGTACGTGGCACATCTAGAATTTTCCATAGTCTTCATTAGTTTAGTACCCAAACCTCGCTTGAAACTCTCTATCTTTTTCTCTTCAGTATCCATGAAACTTAGAGCATATCTTGACAAGTTGTTGAATGCATGCATATATTCTGTGAGTGATTTTGTTCCTTGAGTGAGCCTCATAAATTCGGCCGCTTTCATGCGCATCAGGTCCGGGGGAATATGGTGTCCCCTAAAAGCTAGCTTGAACTGTTCCCAGGTAACTTGCGCATTAGCAGGCAAAGACGATAGGAAATGTGTCCACCAGATCCCTGCTGGTCCTTGCAATTGATGAGAAGCATATTCAGCTTTTAGATGCTCTATGACCCTCAGCAGATGAAATTTTTGCTCAATTGTATTTAGCCACTCGTCAGCCTGTAGTGGCTCCTCAGCCACCTTGAAGATTGGAGGCTTCGTATCTAGAAACTCCTTGAATGTACTGTGCTGATTTGGCTCAGCCCCTGGTTGATGTGGGTGGCCACGAGTAGTGTTTTGCGCGATGAGGCGTAAAGCTTCCTCCATTGTCCTTTGGCTCCCTAGGAACTGGGTAAAGAACTCCTATGCAGACGGTGGCGATGGGGGTGGCAAGTCGTCATGGTTGCCATCCTAGCTACCACCAGCTCCAGCACGGGTGCGCGTCATCTACGAAGTTGCCACAATAAGCGATTATTGGTTGATGCCAAGAGATTGTAGATGAACCATAATCATGCCAAACTGAAATTACTAGGGAAAATTCTCAAAATCACAATAAAAACAGAGGCAAAACAATTCATTCTCGCAACATGACATCCCCAAATTGACCACTTATCACGCTCATAACGCATGCAAATTTAAATCGTGATTACCGACAAAGGACTGGAATTGCATTGAGGTTCATCCAAACGTGCGATTAATCAACATTACATGATAGTCGGGTTACTAATACCAAATTCAAACTACAGGTCCATTACATGAATAAAGGTGATACATTAGTCCTTCCACTAAGTGCTAAGCGATCTAATCCTCATCATGATCACTATCGAGGTTAGAGATAGGATCATCTCCTTCCTCAGGCTCCACTTCTTCTTCAGGCTCTACTTCTTCTTCTTCCTCGTCCCCTTCTAGATCCATTTCTATGGCTCTAGGTGGGACATAAGGGTGGAGCTGGTTGTTTAGCAGATGAACCTCTTCATGTAGGTTATCGTTGTATTCTTCCGCATTGGCCAGCTGCTGCCCTAGCTCAAATTGTCGAGCTCTCAGAATATCTTCCCTGGACCTAGGCTACATTCCTCTAGGTGAGTTAACTGAGCCATCTCTTCATTGAGCCTCTCAATCTCGGCGTCGTGCTCCCTCTGAAGCTAATGTCGATCCTCATGGGCATGACTAAGGGCACCAGACACACGTCTGAGGCTACCTTCTACTCCATCTAACACTCTCATCATTACGAACATGGCGCTCATGGTAGGGTTATCACTGTTCTGCCCTTCTGCTGCACCAACCTCTAAGGGTCTTCCTCTTGCCTGCTGCCATGAGTCAGTGGAGAGGTTGCCCCTCAGAAAAACTCCAACCAAAGCGGCTGCCAGCTCCTGAGGAAAACGATCCATGATATCCCTCAGGATACCAAAGGCTGCCCTACCAACTGCTTCTTCAGCAGTCCTGCCAGTTGACTCATAACACCAGTCTATCCACTTAGAATCATCACCTTGGGGATGAACAATGGCCTCCACAGTAACTAAGAGACCTTCTCCCAACTGCTCATTCGCCCAGAAGTAGTAGGGTTCCATTCCATCAGGATAGCCTACATAGCTGAGCACTCTCCACAAGAGTGTAGGCATCCCAAACTCTCCAAGGAATGTGTGACGTTGATGGGTACGTGGAGCAAGCTGACGGCTGGAAGCTCTGCCTCTGGTGGACTTGCGAGCAGTCTGCTTGGTGTGTGCCATCTGCACCATTAACATGTACCCTTTGGTGAGATAATACCATAATGGATAAGAGTTACATAACCGAGTAAGAATTTTATAAGGGGAGGAACAATATAGTTATGTGAATGGTAATTATCATGATGTATGCTCGTTTCATACGTCCTCACAAACTTAGGAAAAATTTGTTTCTAACAGTAGACACGGTGGCATACATACGTTCTCTCATAATTAGCGTAACTAGCCGAGCTACACGTTTCGTTGTTAGCGTACCTGCATAAAATTTCATTTCAGCCCTAAACCCATAATGAAATATGCAGAATGTAATTATAAATACTTCCATATATGTATACCCATACATATACTTCTGTATCAATCTACCCGATAATAATTTAAACCCACAATTAAATACATACTATATACACATGCAAGCATGCATACATAGCCGTACCAAAGCTAACTCTTCCCGACCGCACTCTCACATCTTGCGGTCATACACTCATCATCTTACCTTGGTGTAGAGGTATTTGATTCATATATTACCACTCAACTGAATGGTATCCATATAATAGCACGCCGTATGGACAACGAAGTAAAAACCCCCATGTTAGTACTTAAATAGCCACTTAATAGTCCTTAATTTAGGTATAGGGAAAGTGATCATTGGCACACTTTAGATTTCAAATACCTATTATATAACTATTAGTTACTAGAGAAGGGTTTTTGGAAAATAAAAACTTTTGTTTTAAATACACTTGTGACAATTAACGTTGAATCTTGCTCTGATACCAGCTGTCGCAGAATCGACCAATTTATAAGAGTCCAAGTACAATGGCAGCCCGCAAGCGGTCGCACTGTCATACTTGAACCCATATAAACCTGGTAGTCTATTGAGTACCACGACGAGTCTCGATAAACGATTTACAACAACCAAGATCGTACAGGATTCAACATACATGCCACATATTACATAAAGTTCGCAGATACATTTCATCATCAGAGTATGAATAAAAGTTATTACAAACCGAGTTTGATGGATAAAGCGAAAGCAAATAAGTTCGAAAATAAAGTTTCCAACATAGTTTGATACAGTGCCGAGTTAGATCACGGTCCACAAAAGCAAGGATAGGAATTAATAAAGAAGCCTGCCCAAGGCTTACTCCTCATCCACAGCGGGATAGAAGCAACTCTTGCAATAACCATGATACACAGTGCCATCTGCAACAATGGAAAAATGAACCCTGAGTACGAGAAGGTACTCAGCTAGACTTACCCGTCATGAACCAAAAATAAAATGACTCCAAGGATTATGCAAGGCTGTATAAGTGGACATAACTTGACAACAGTTTGCGTAAAAGGCAACTAACCCATTGTACAATTATGATTCCTTTATTAAGTTAATTATAACTATCCATTTCTAGATTAGCAACTATCCTATGCCAAACATGTGGTATATCATTTAGAAGCATACAATAGTAACCATAGCAGGTATTGTAATTCCATATTCATTCGAACCATCATGTTTCATAACACAGTTACTACGATGTTGGAGCTAGTCAAGTTTCTCACTATCCGGGAGAGACGGCGATTCGAATCGATTTCAACCAGCTGAAAATTTATTCCTAATACAAACCCAGGTCTACTAGCCACGATAGCCTTAGGTCACCTTTGGTACAACTCAGGTACACATTTCATGGGTCCGTACCACGCCGCACAATCTGGAACACCAGATGCCAGGATGCTCAGGCCAAGCCTGCCCTTGGGCTTAGTCTGATCGTTCCCCGGAAGGAGCGCACAACAGAACGGGTCCTGGCCTGAGTTGAATTACTCGGCTTCGTGGTCGGAACGAGTTATCCGGTCAGCTAAGTGAGAGGCATGCGTTCAATCTTGTCAGAAGTTCCAACAACGGTATGGTCCTTGATCGACACAGACGGGGATAGATCCACACCTAAGACCTCCATGTCTTGTTGCTTCTCTATCGACCTCCCGTCCAGTCTTGATTTACTTTTACCTCAAGGTTCTGTTCCACGATGGCAGATATAACTAACCGTGCTCCGATATCCACCTATATCTCACAGATGACAGGACATCACCCGACTTCTATCGGTCTAAGCATGGCTAAGCATATATTCGATCCTAGACCTATACCGGTTAAAGGTGTAATATCTAGACAAGGAATGTACATGCATCAAGTGGTTCTATTCAACTCTTATAACCTAATGCATCAATCATAAGTACTTAAGTAAACAGTTATAAATTACGGGGAGACTTATAATGCTCTAGGGCTTGCCTCGCAGAAAGTAAGTAGGGTGGTGGTTAGGACACTCTAGGAAGCTCTTCAGGGTTCTGCCCACGCCTTCGGGAGCTGTGGCTTACGGATTCTCCTGCTGGTCCCCTTCCTCTGCTTCTTCGAATTCTAATAACGTTATCTCTTCCTCCGATCCTAGATGCATGAATATGGCATAAGTATTATGAATGCATATATGTTAACAAGTGCATCATGTTTATTGAGTAGGTGCATATCTCTTCTTGATTATTAATTAACTATTTCTACAATGCATCGACTATGCCACAAAACAGTAGCTATTTGTTTCACTCATAACTGGAGTTCTACTAATCCAAACACAGTGATCCTAGACTTTCTAGAAAGCTTATCAAATTCTCTACAACTTTGTTATTAACCATTTTTACAGTACACATCATTTTCAATATGCAACTCATCAAACTCTAGAATCTATCTGGAAACTATTCAATATGCAATACAAAGTAACAATACTTCTACTTCATGTAATCATTCAAAATTTGACAACATAAAATCTACCAGCAGCACATTTCAAATCCCTATTTAAATCTCCAAAAATTTCTACTGCAAATGTCAAGGACATATTTTTCCTAAATACTACACTTCCTAAGGAACACTAACAAATTTATTTCACAATTTTTGAAGCTACCAAACTGAAGATACAAAAATTACAAAACATAGGAAATCTGCATTCAAAATGAACTGGCTTTAAAACATGGAGTCGCTGACCGGTGGGACCCGCTGGTCAGCAGGGCCCGCCTGTCAGTGAAACCAAAACAGAGCCAGCGGCGCTGAGCAAGATCGCGTGGCCATGGCTCGTCGATGGCGAGTCCGCCGGCGGTGACGTCTTCACCGAGCGACCTACGTGACCTAGCACACCGGGTGAGCTACTCAGTGGAACATCTTGTCGGGGCTATGTACAAGCGGCGGCGCTAATGGTGGAGCGGTGGTGCTGGACGACAGCGCTACGCTGGTGGGGGCTACGGCGGCTCGATCGAACACTATGTCGAGCATCACCGAGCTATGGCGGAGCTATCTAGCGCCCTATTGTGGCCTAGGGTGGACGGTGGCGACGTGGCCACAGAGACGGGCTAGCAGCGGAGCTCCAGCAAGGCGTTGCACTGGCACGGTGGCTTACCAAGCTTGAACAGCGTGCACTGGTGGACATTGTGGGTTGCTGGGGATCTTGTGGTGCTGCTATGGTGACGAAAAGGCGGCTCGGTGCGAGCTTGCGCGGGCTATGGCGAACGGTGAGGCGGAACGAGCTCGCTGCTACGCTGCGGCGAGGAGGGAGGAGGCAAAATGCGAAAATGGAGCGCTGTTGAGTGCGGGCGGACGCTGGAGTGTTAAAGCCGTGCTCAGGCGCGTCGTGGCCTACGCGGTTAGGGCAACGACGACGCGTGGCCATCGCCACGGACACGCGGCGCGTAGGCTCTGCCGGTGGTCGGCCACTGAATGGCTTCGTTCAGTTCGTTAGTTAAGCAAGCCGAGCCTGACAGCGGGTTTTGTAATCGAGTTAACTCCCTATGCAAAGCGATTCAGTGATTTCTTTCAGAACCAAAGTCGTAGTCCTAAGTACCATCTTCAAATGTTGTTCAATGATCTCGTGCTAACTCACAACATAAACTGAGTAAAATCATGATCAAGGTCAGCTTGTCAGGCTGTCAGTGATCCAGGACTTAGCAAAATTTTGCTAAGTGTGGAAATCTTGGTTTTGCTGATTTTTGTGGGACCAATTCAAGCATGTTAGAAGCTAAATCAGTCAATGACCCAAAAATAAAAGTTGTTCCTTATGTCAAACACTATAACTTTGCTTTAGTGATCTCCTCCATGCAAGGTCTCTAACACCTAGTTCAAACTTGGTCAAATAAGCTACATTCAAATGATGATACATACTCAAACTATGACTTAATGACCAAATTAGCCCTAGCCCTAAATACCAAAGTTGTTCATGATGATATTCTAAACATGTTTAAGCTATTTGCAAGGTCACATAATCATCTACATGTTTACACTCATGATCATATGCACATACACATAGAAACATGAAATAATAAGAATGTTGCATACGTTTCACTCAAATGTTTCAAGTGTCAAAGCTTATATATATGAATGCTTTATGATCATGCTCATGCTATGCAAGTCAAGTTATGCAAGGCTAACACCTAAGGTGTTACAGTAAAGAACAATGGTCGGTTTTGCACTAGTTGCAAGCAAGTTGGTCATAAAGAGCATGAGTGCAAGAATAAGAGCAAAAATGCTAATGTATCCTCCATTAAGCTTGATTTTTTCTATATGCTTACCAAGGGTGCAAATGGTGTAAAGGCTAAGTTCATTGGTGCGATGAGGACAGTGTATAAGAGCTTCTAGATTTGGGGGTAGCGGGTCTTAGAGTCGGATAGGACCTCGCTAATGAAGTACATAGGGTGCCTGTACTTTGAGGGCATACCCCTCTTCTTCTCGCTCCACAACTAGGGCAGCGCTGACCACCTACGTGGTGGCCACAATATAGAGCAGAAGGAGCTCTCCTGGGCCTTCTTCAGAAGTTGCTTAACTGTGTCAAGTGCATCCTAGGCCTCAGACGTCCATTCAAAGTGGTCGGCCTTCTTCAGGAGTCGATAAAGGGGAGACCTCATTCGCCAAGGCACGAGATGAAGCAGCTGAGCGTGGTGAGGCACCCTATAACTTGTACTCCCTTCACATTCTAAATCAGGCCCATCCTCATAATGGCTGAGATCTTTTCTAGGTTGGCTTTGATGCCACGCTCGGAGATAATGAAACCAAGCAACATGCCCCTCGGGATCTCAAAAACACACTTTTTCGGATTGAGTTTGATGCCATTTGCTCGAAGTTTTGTGAAGGTCTGCTCAAGATCGGCTATGAGGTGGTCAGCCTATTTGGATTTGACCACGATGTCATCAACATAGGCCTCAACGGTCTACCCGATGAGGTCCCCGAAGCACTTGAGCATACAATGTTGGTACGTAGCCCCAACATTCTTTAGACCAAACGGCATTGTGACATAGCAAAATGATCCAAAGGGGGTGATGAAAGATGTCGTGAGCTGGTTAGACTCTTTCATTGTGATTTGATGGTATCCGGAGTACGTATCGAAGGAAGCAGAGGGTTTCATACCCTGAAGTAGAGTCGACTATTTGGTCTATGTGTGGCAAAGGAAACATATCCTTTGGGCATGCCTTGTTGAGACCTATGTAGTCAACACACATCCTCCATTTCCTACTCTTCTTTGTATAAGAATAGGATTGGCTAACCACTCTGGGTGGTACACTTCCTTGATGAATCCGACCACCAAAAGCTTTGTGATCTCCTCGCCGATGGTCCTGCATTTCCCCTCGTCAACGTGACTGTAGGCGCTGTTTCACTAGCTTAGAGCCTGGGTGGATCTTCAAGGCATGCTCGGCGACTTCCCTCGAAATGCCTAGCATGTCCAAGGGTTTCCACGCAAAGATGTCTTTGTTGGCGCAGAGAAAGTATATGAGCGCGCTTTCCTATTTACAGAAAAGTGTGGTGCCAATGTGCACCACCTTGCCTTTAGGGCTGCCGAGATCTATGAGGACCTCTTTAGAGCCCTCCACTGGCTTGAAAGATGCGGTCAACTTCTTGAGGTCGGGCGCTTCTTTGGTGATCTCCTTCTCGATGGCGACGAGCTCTTCGAAGGCCACGATTGCCACGGCATGATCACAGCACTCAACCTCACACTCATAGGCATGCTGGAAGGAGGTGCTGAAGGTGATGACCCCTGTCAGGGCCCGACATCTTCAGCTTGAGGTAGGTGTAGTTAGGGACGGCTATGAACTTCATGTAGCATGGTCATCCTAGGATGGTGTGGTAAGTTTCGTGAAACCCAACCACTTCAAAGGCGAGGGTCTCCGTCCTATAGTTGGACGGACCCCCAAAGGTAACGGACAGATCAATCTGTCCAAGTGGCATGGCCTGCTTTCTAGGCACGATGCCATGGAAAGGCGCTCTAGTTGGCCGGATGAGCGCTCGGTCAACACCCATAGCATCGAGTGTCTCAACGTACATGATGTTGAGGCCGCTGCCTCCATCCATCAGTACCTTGGTGAGCCACTTCGTGCTGACGATTGGGTCGACCACGAGCAGGTATCTCCCTGGCTGTGGGACGCTCTCTGGGTGGTCGGTCTGATCGAAGGTTAGAGTGGACTCTAACCACCAGAGGAAGGTAGGTGTGGCCAGTTTGGTCATATAGACCTCACAGCGTGCGACCTTCTAGCGGCGCTTGGAGTCATAGGCCGCTGACCCTCCAAAGATCATAAGGTAGCCATCCGATGTCAGAAAGCCACCATCCTTCCCCTCGGCGTCATCCGTGATAGGGTTAGGGGCCTTCCTATGCTCCCCTTTGTTGGAGCCTCCAGACAAGAACCACTTCATGAGGCCGTAGTCCTTGTACAGATGCTTGATGGGGAAGTCATGGTTCGAGCATGGCCCCTCGAGTAGTTTTTCAAAGTGGTTCGGAGTGCCCTCTGTGGGCTTCTGACCACCCCTATGGTCAGCGGCGGCCACGAGTGAGCCCTCGTGTCGTTGCTTGTTCTTCTTTTTGGTAGGATGATTGGAGGCGCCTTTGCCGACGTCCTCGTCCTGCCTCGCCTTGCCCTTGAGGCGGTCGAAGATCGCTCCGACCGCTTCTTCACCCGAGGCATGGCTGGTGGCAATTTCGAGGAGTTCCTTTGTGGTTCATGGGCCCTTGCATCCTAGCTTGTGAACTAGGTACTCATAGGTGGTCCCAGACAGAAAAGCTCCTATAACATCGGCGTTGGCGATGTTGGGTAGCTCGTTGCATTGCCGGGAGAAGCGCCAAATGTACCCACGGAGGGTTTCTTTAGCATTCTATCGGTAGTTCTTGAGGTCCTATGAGTTCCTAGGGCGCTTGTATATGTCCTGGAAGTTTCCCACGAAGATCTCCTTTAGGTCCGTCCAACTTTGGATTCTGTCAGACGAGAGGTGTTCCAACCATGTTCTTACCAAATCGGCCAAGAACAATGGAAGGTTGCAGATAATGAAGTCGTTATTATCCGCACCACTGGCTTGCTAGGTAAGCCAATAGTCCTCGAGCCATAGTCTAGAGTTTGTTTCCCTAGAGTACTTTAGGATATTGGTTAGTGGTTGGTACCTTGGCGGGAAGGCAGCATTAAGAATGTGTTGGTCCGAAGGCCTGAGGCCCTGGTAGGCTAGGGCTCAGGCTTCAGGTCCTTATCGCTGTCGTAGCGTTCGCCATGACAAGGGTGATAGCCATGGCTAGCTCCCTCTCTCATGGTCATCGTAGGCACATCTACGGGCATCGAGGGTGTTGCGTGCGTCATGGTTGTAGCCGAGACTGCTGACTGCACCAGGACCATGGTGTGCTGCCTACTTCCTTATGGCTCCTGGTGGACCGACGCGTCCCTACCCAGGCACTCTGAGGGCAAGCACTGGCTGGTGTCGAGCTCGCGTCACCGAGATAACGAGCTCTCGGCCTGTAGCACCGACGCACGCTTGAGCAGCGTGCGAATCTCATGGTAGGCTCGATGATCCTCGGGCATCGTAGCCTTTGGAAGACCATGGAGCAATGCCGCCGCAGCAACGATGTTCTAGCTCACCCGAGCAAAGTGAGGGAGGGCTTCTTCATCGACGATGATCCTTCGATTTACATCGCGGGCCATGGTGCATGCGCGCCCACCGTCTCCATGACACTCGATCTCCTGATTGAGCTCCACGCATTCCTGCTCAAGCTAGAGTCACGCTTCCTCGATCTCATAGTGTCGGGCTTTCAGCTGCTCCACCAGCATGCGAGGTGGGGCCGCTGTCTCCCCCTCTGCCTCGTTGTCGAGGTCATTCTCCGGGGTAGCCTCCTCCTCGTGGATGCCTTCGACATGTCCCTTGGGGGTACCTATCATGAAGCATTCACGAGAGGGGTGATGGCTTCCTTTGCTGGAGTCAGAGCTAGAGGGTGACTTTGGCTCCTCTGCGAGGAGGTCGTGGAAAACTCTACGATGTGTTTGATCACCCACACAAACTCGTTGTTCGTGAAGGATGGGATCATGCGCTGTATCACAAGGTGGCCAACAGTCTCTACGGTGCTGTAGAGACCAAACAGGAGCACTATCGGAGCACTTCGGATGAGGTATTCTAGGGAGAACGGCTCCCTCCCGGTAAGCTATGCCATGATGTTGGCGAACAAGAAGGTGAGGTGGTGCAGGTCCTCCCAAGATGGTTGGGGTCCCAGGAAGACGCTGAGCTGACGCTCCAACCTTCCATAGTCGAAGTCGAGGAGCTAGCCGCTTCTGAGGGCGCGGGCCTCTAGCGCATGCAGCTGTAGCTCCTCGAGCATCTCGATGATCATGTCGAGGCCGGTGGAGTGGAAAGGTTGAATGACAACGGGCACCTACGCCAGCTCTCCCTCCGTCGTGACGATGAAGTCTAGGTCCCCGAAGCACACGTGCGTGCCCAAGACCCAGCTGATGCTATGACTAGTCATCCGTGGCCTGATGTTAATGTCGGGAAGCGCAAAAGCCCCTACCTGGCGCGCACTGTAGATGTTTCAAGTAAACACCAACGAGTAAATTTGTGTTATTATGTGTCTGGCCCGGATAGTATGCTAAAAAGACACAAGGTTTATATTGATTCGGGCAGAATGTTCCTACGTCCAGTTCATGGCTGCTGCTCGTGTTATTAGCACTAAAAAGTTCATAGTAGGGGTTATAAATGGGCGAGAGAGGGACATGTCCCAAGTTTCTAATGAAAAGGTCAAATGGGTGCTGAGAGCTTGGTCGCTGCTCAGCTACGTGTTCGAGGTTAGCCGTTCTACTATGATGCGGCGTGATACATGATGTGATGAATCGATCCATTTCGTAGGGTGCCCTACTTTCCCTTTTATAGGCCAAGGGAGAGCACGGTTACAGATGAGAGAAAAGGGCAAAACGAGAGGTAAAGGAAGTCTTTCAAGGACATCGGGTCTTCCTTTTCTTCTATGCAGGCCCTGCTGACATGGCAGGCGGTGACAGGGACAACCCCACGCTGGGCGCATGTCTGCTGACCCTGATAGGGCCACGCTGGGCGTCTATCCACTGACGATGCCATGTCCTGGCATTGTCAAAGGGCTATCACGTCCTATCCCGCCCCGGTGGGTGGCGTGGCAGACCATAGTGCTGATCAATGGCCATACAGGGAGCAGGCAGCACAGTGACCGCACGCCCACTACTATGGGTGATGTGAGTTTCCTTCTAGACCATAGTGGTTATCGTGAGCTTCTGTAAGGATCCGTGCCTGAGGGCAAATGACGGCGCCCACAACACTGTGAGGCAAATGTCAGCGCCTACAACACTGTTTGGGCTCTGACATTCCTGGAAGATCGCAAAGCACCTTTTTGGCATGGTCTGACGGTACTGTCCTACAGGTGTGCAGGGTATGGTCTTTGGTATTGCGGTTGACTTTGAGCGTCTTGCCTTAT
This sequence comes from Miscanthus floridulus, assembly GCF_019320115.1. Taxonomy (NCBI): domain Eukaryota; kingdom Viridiplantae; phylum Streptophyta; class Magnoliopsida; order Poales; family Poaceae; genus Miscanthus; species Miscanthus floridulus. Next base: position 201,013,457 of record NC_089580.1, on the reverse strand, counting down.
TTGTTGCGCGCGTTGTTGTCAAGGAGTCGCGTGCAGACATCGGGCGAGGCGGAGTTAGCCCTCAGACATTGGGCGAGGCTAGAGCTAGCCCTCGGTGGTCTGGCGAGGCGGAGTCAGCCCTTAGATATTGGGCGAGGCAGAGCTGAGCCCTTAGTGGTCAGGCGAGGTGGACCCAGCCCATAGACGTCGAGTGAGGCGGAGCCAGCCCTTGGACGTCGAGCGAGGCGAAGCCAGCCCTTAGGAGTCAGCCGAGGGAGAGCCAACCCTTGGGGGTCGAGCAAGACGAGGCCCACGTCCATAGCACCCATCGAGGCAGAGCCAACCTTCGGGGGTCAGACTGAGGTAGGGCCCATGGCCTCGGTGGCCGAATGAGACGGGACCGGCAAGCGGTGTAGTCGCGCTCTTGATCAGCGCGGACGAATCAACATTGATGGTCATTAGCCCCTTCTCTTCGGATACCCTAGTATTGGTCCCCGACAGTTATGTTTGGGCACGTGGTGGAAAAAATTATATGCATGCGTGATGCACATCGGCCATGTTCGCTTTTCTTATAATCCGTACTTTTCAGCTTGTTTTTTCAGCCTGGTTTTGGGGCCATCACCACCTGTGCAGCACCTCTTGCATAGCGTTATATTATCCTCCGTGCCTTCGTGCATGATGAATTTGTGATTCACGAAATCACCGGCGCATGTTCCAGAATCCAGGCTGTATCGCTACGTAGAGGATCAACAGAGCAACGCCCCGTGCTGCCGTGCGCATGAACCAATGAACGGCGTCAAAGAGGTGTTGCATCGATGCTGATTTGCATCAGTTGCATGCATAGAATTCTCTTTTTTCACTCGCAACCTCCGGGTGCCCCCATCACCCCCTTCCATTCGACCCGACTGGCTGCCACCTCCACTCGGCCCAATGCACCCGTCTGGCCGTCTGATGCTCCCCCTCCCTCGCCTCATCCGCGCTCCCCTCTGTCACATCCCTCCCCGCGCGGCATTCTCCGGCTGGCGCTCCGTTCCCCACAGCAGCGACGCGGATGATAGCTCCGCCGCTGCCGCTTCAGATGTGATCATTCACCTTATCGCCGCAGGCAGCGGAGGCCTCGAGGCCGACCTCGACCGCCTCTTTGCCGCTGTCCTCTCCCACGGGCTCATCTCTAGTGCCCTCCACACGCTCACGGACCGCGCCATTCCCACGGAGCGCTTCTTCGCGTGGGCCTCCTCTCTCGGTAGGGGATTCTCCTGTTAGAGTCTTTAGATCATCTAGGTGTAGATCAGAGGATGATATCTTTACCAATTGAATCAAATATACCTACAGCTTGCTTTGGGAGAAGGAGATAGAGAGAGAGAGGGAGATGTAGGAGCATCTGGCCGTCGGAGAGGTTGGAGAGGAGCTCCCTGCCATCGCTGGTTCGTCGGTGAAGCTCTGCGCACGCGCAGCGACGGTCGGTGTAGGTGACGAAAGGGTGTCGGTGAAGAGGTTGGTGGTGGCAAAGGCAGTGGCGCTTCCCGCCGCTGGCAGTGCCTCCCTCTCGATCGGACTAGGGTTAGACGGTGGGGTTGTGGCGGCGGTAGTGAACCTCGTATCCCGAGTAGTTTGCCCCACCTCCTCTATATAGGCAATGTGCGGCGGGGGCCCACCAGCCACTAGATGGCTGGGCATCCTCGATTAAGACGCGATCAAGGGGTCCGTCTTGACCATTGGGTCAAGACGGATGAGATCAATTCTAACATTCTCCCCCTTGATCTCAACTCATACTTTAACTTTAAACTTTGACTTTAATCCCTCTCACTTTTATTTGTTCCATCACAGATTAGTGCATAGAGCATGCTTCATTGTCACGGTCAATCGCCGATAGACTTAACAGATACAATACACGTCTCTGTTCTGAAATAGATTCTTTAACTTTAGGCCCTTTATTGTCTAAAAACCATAGGCTATACCATAAACCCATGTCGACTGTGTGTTCTCTAAACACACTAGGTGGTAAGCCTTTTGTACGTGGATCCACAAGCACTTGCTTGTTACTTTTATGTTCAATACTTTTAGTATGATTCCTGAACTTTCTCCTTCACAACGTATAACTTTAACGTCAATGTGTTTGACAGCACACTTGACCTGTTGTTATAGGAGTGAACTACTTAAATGGTTATTGCTGTTGTATACCATTATCAATTCCGGATGTAAGTTCTTTTAACCATTTTGCCTGTCCTTTAAGCCTCATGACAAGCTATACTATAGGTATGCATCATTAATGACACCACAATTGTTTCTTTGGAGCTTTTCCACAATAAAACTCCAACTGCGAGTGTTAGCTACTATGTGGGTTTCACTAAACATCTCGCTAAAATTTAACATTTGTACCCTCAACTATTTGAGAGTACTTATTATTTCTTACTCATCATGAGGCCTATAAATCTTTACACAATTGCAAAATATTCTCAACTCTATTCTAGTGATCTATATCTAGACTGGACTTCTGCCAAAACATCCCGGATACATGAACTATGTCAGGGTAAGTTCTTACTTATAAGCATCCATTAAGCTTCCAACAGCTAAAGCATATAGGACGTCCTTTTGATCGATCTCACATTGGTTCTTGGAACACTGGAAGTTCCCAAAACTATTACCCTTTACTATAGGAACAGGCACAAGTTTACTCACATATATACTTTATTTCTTTAGAATCTTCTCTAAGTATACACTTGAGATAGTTCTAATACCCCTTTTCCTTTTGTCTCAGTAAGTTCCAATTTCTGGAACGAATGACGCTTTACCAAGATCATTCTCATTGAAACTTGAGAACAAGAACTGTTTCTTCTCCAACCGTAGATTAACACAACTACTAGCGAGTAAGGTGCTACCCACATGCAGGATTAGGAAAATAAATTTCCCATGTTTAAACTTCGCATAAATGCAATACATTCTCTTTAAAACCCAAACTTTTTTATTGTACTGTCAAACTTCAAGTACCAATGTCTTGAAGCTTGCTTTAATCCATAAATGGATTTCTTCAGGCAATATCCCTTATATTCTTTTCCTTCCACGACAAAACCTTTTGAGTTGTGCCATGTAAACTTTTCCACACAAATCCCCGTTGAGGAATGTGTCTTTACATCCTTCTAATATAACTCTAAATCGTAATGTGCCACTAACGCCATTATGATTCTAAAAGAATCCTTATATTCTCATTATAATCTATTTCTTCTCTTTGTGTAAATCATTTCGCCACAAGTGGCGCTTTATAGCTTCATATATTTCCTTTGGAGTCACATTTGTCTTGCAGACCCATTATAGCCTACTGTTTTGGCTCCATTAGCAATTTCTTCTAAGTCCCAAACATTGTTGGTATTTATCGATTTCATTTCATTTTCCTTTGCTTCTTGCCATTTAGATGAGTGAACGCCTCTCATGGCTTTTTCCAATGAGGTGGAATCACATCTTATTTGAATTTCTTTCTTAACTTTTACTTCTTAGTCACCAGAAATATCTGATTTTCTTATTCTTTGAGACCTATTGGGGCCTCGTGGCACTTCTTTCATATGGAGCTATTGTTGCTCTTCATTGCCAAAGGGCAATTGTTCTATAGCCACCTATATCACTAGATCCTTATTTACTTATTCATCTTCTTTAAGAGCTAACATCAGGTGTTGTATATGTCATACAACATCAACATGTATTAAGCAATTTATTGCTCTAAAACACTGTAGTGGAGATGTAATCCCACTTCTATTCAAGCTTTAGGTATCTACATACCATGCTCCCCCATATTACTCCATCTTCTGTAAAGATGGTGTATCTTTAAATTTTTTATTTTCGGTTTAATCTGCTAAAAACTCATATGGCGCGTTTAGCACCGCCTTGATAACTCTGAACTTGTCCATTATAAATACTAGCCGACTATGCTATCTTCCTATTGGAACTGTAAAAGGTCCAGGAATTTAGCTATTTCTTTACTTTAGGGGTATCGTTATTATGACCATCTTACTCCCTCAACGATCACATTCATCTTTTATAGATCACTTTTACCTTCAATGCATAGTATGCATTGCATTATCTGAAGTATGGGGAAGTATCTTTCTTAATTGTCTTTCTTAATTAATCTTACATTTCTCCCCCTCGAAATATGGTATGAACTTTTCTACCACAATTTTGAAACATTCTGAACTCTTGTGAATGAGGAAACTTTGATTACTTACTTCATCCACATGATTACATCATGCAAACAAAATTCGTATGGGAGTACATTTTCCTCATTTCACTTCAAAACTCAACATAGTCTATTATTTTCAATACTTCTGCAAGTCATGCTTGCATATCATTCTTATCTTTTGGTTCACATGCAACTTTCTTTTGTTCTTAAACTCATTGAGTACTTAATGATCATGACACAATTAGAGTGTACGGTCAATTCTAGGATAGCATAAGAGCTACCCCAAACTTCTCTCCATGTGCGGAATACACTTAGAGCACATGAGTCATCATATCCTTCTCCCGCCATGCGGGATAAGTACTATGCCAAACTCTCCCGCCATGCAGGATTGGTTAACATATGTACTATGCCAACTTTACCCCGCCATGCGGGTATTTTCTCAAACTTTTCCCGCCATGTGGGTACTATCACAAACTTTTCCCGCCATGCGAGATAATTCCCTTGAACGGACATAATTGCCAGGATTGGCTCGTGTTCAATCATCAAATTTAGAAATAAATCCAAATATTCTTTTAACACACATGTTTAATCCAATGTTAGTCAAATTAAACATGTATATGACTTTTACAACTCTCATAAGTGAAACTAAAAATAAATTCTTCTTCACAGAGAGTACATAAAAGATATTTCTCAATGAAGACTCTCATTGATCTATCTCTTTTCTTGGATCAATATTCTAGAATTCTTTTCTTTTGAAGCCATTCTTTAAAGAGAACACAGTCCCTTAAGCAATGGCATTCTTTCATACATAACTTGCCCTTAGGCATTTCATCATTTGAGTCACAAGTACCCATCTCATTTCTCTTACTGCCTTCAAGAATGAAAGCATGGAAGTCTTTTGTCTGAAAAAATATTCAATAATAATGCTCATTAAACTTTGAAATCTTTATGTTCTATTCTATATCACCGTTTGGTAGAAATAGAATAAAACATCATTCTTCTACATTAATTCCACATCACCGTTGGGCAGAAATGGAATTAAAATATAGAAATTCAATAATCTTGAAAACATAGAACTGCTCCTCAAAATTAAATTCTCCCGTTGGTTCGAATTTAATTAGAAGACAATCAACTTCATTGCAGCGGAAATATAAAAATACATTTCTCTAGTTTAAGAGCATTCCTTGATCTTTATCTATTCTCTAAAAATTGGTCACTTTGATGCAAAATTCATCAGAGATTTAAACTTTAATCATAAAACTCATAAAATTATAATATTATTATCATCAACGTTGGTCAGAAAATAACAATATCATAATTTAACTTTAACTATCAATCGACTATTCCTCTAATTAATTTTTTTTAGTTGGTTCCAATTTTAACTGGAGGATCAACTTTTCATCATTTACTGAATAACTATAACTGCTCTTCAAATTAAATTCTCCCGTTGGTTCGAATTTAATAAGAAGACAATCATTATTAACTTTGCAGCGGAAACTTGACAAAATTTCTTTATCTACTTTTCAGAAGCATTTTACTGTACTTTTCTACTCTCTGTCAAAATTATTCCGTTGGTTCAAATTTTGACACAGATGAAACATAAAAACATAGCAAAACATAAAAAAACTGCTTCTGAAAAATAAACTTTAAACTGTGAACAACTGTGTATTTTGGCCCGGTCCAGCACTGTGTAGCCCGGAGCCCAGCAGCAGCAGTGCGCGCGGAGCGAGTGGCCCGCAAGCAGCAGCAACGCGCGGCCCACAAGCAACAGCAGCGTGCGGCCAACCACTACGCGCGCTCGCAGCCCAGCAAGTCCCCGCGCGCTCAGCAGCCCACGCTCAAGCCGCGTGGCCCAGCAGCACAGCGCGTAGCACTCGCGGCGCCTCCCCCACGCCTAGGCCGCAACCTGGGCCTGGGCCGGGATTCCTCTTGCCCGCCTGGGCTCTATTCGGCCCGGAGCAACGCTCGCTGTCAATCTAAATCTGACGGTCGAGCACCATTTTCGGGAGGCTAAAACCCTCGCCCCGGCCACACCCCTCCAAACCCTAGGTCACGATTCTATTCTTTTCCTTCTCTCTCTCAGCGGCGCCGCGAGCAGTGATGGCCACCCACGGCGGCTGGAGAAAAAAACGGTGGTGGCGCCGCCGCGGAGCTCCTCGTCGGCGCGCACGCTCGCTCGAGGCTGAGCACGCCGCCATCGAGGGGCCTTGCGATGGTGCCCATGACCTCGAGCCCTAGGCGTAGCCCCGCGCGATGGCATGGACTCGCCAACCGGCGGCCCAGGTGGTTCTTCCCGCGTGACGGCGCGGTGGTGTTACTGACAGCGGTGACAGGTGAGCCCCCCTTGTCCGTCTTGTTCCTCTTCTTCCCCTTCTAGGGTTAGGGTTTGGTGAAATTTCGAATCGATTTGAATCACCTTTTTCTCTCTTTTTCTTTCTATTTCTTTCCCCGAGATCTGGTCGTGGGTTTAGGGTTTGGATCAAGCGGTCTTGAAGCCGAGCCCCTTCCGTCTTCACCCAGTTAGGGTTAGAGACTGTTCTTCTTCCCACGCGCTTCTTCGTAGGGTTAGGGTTCGGCTGACCCCTTCTCTGTCTAGATCCAAACGGATCTAGTCTATCTTTTCTTTTCTAATCGATTTCTTGCCCCTGACAAGATCCACGCCTAGAGAAACCTCGCTCTGATATCAATGTTAGAGTCTTTAGATCATCTAGGTGTAGATCAGAGGGTGATATCTTTACCAATTGAATCAAATATACCTAGAGCTTGCTTCGAGAGAAGGAGAGAGAGAGAGGGAGATGTAGGAGCATCTGACTGTCGGAGGGGTTGAAGGAGCTCTCTGCCATCGCTGGTTCGTCGGTGAAGCTCTGCACACGCGCAGCGATGGTCGGTGTAGGTGACAAAAGGGTGTCGGTGAAGAGGTTGGTGGTGGCAAAGGCAGTGGTGCTTTCCGCCGCTGGTAGTGCCTTCCTCTCGATCGGACTAGGGTTAGACAGTGGAGTTGTGGTGGTGGCAGTGAACCTCGTATCCTGAGTCATTTGCCCCACCTCCTCTATATAGGCACTGTACGATGGGGTCCACCAGCCACTAGATGGCTGGACGTCCCCGATCAGGACGCGGTCAAGAGTCCGTCTCGACCGTTGGATAAGACGGATGAGAATTCTAACATCTCCCAGTGCCCCCGCGCGCACAACCTGCTCGTCGAGAATGCCGGGAGGCTGGGCGACTACGGCGCGATGTCGCGCGCCCTGGCGCTCATGTCGGAGCGGAGGCTCCCCCTGACCGACCGGGCGTTCGCCTTCCTGGCGCCGTCGTCGGGTTCGTCGCGGAGCGGCAGCGTGGAGGATGCGGCGAGAGCCGTCCTGCGGGCTCTGGACGGCGTCGGCGGGCCCTGCCGCGCGTCCGGCGAGTTCTCGCTTGTGAAGGCGCTAGCGTCCATCGGCGAGTTCGATGCCGCGGTCTCGGTGATCGAGGAGACGGCGAGGAAGGTGCGGTACTATAACGTCCTCGTCGCAGCGAAGTGTAAAGCTGGCGACTTTGTCGGCGCCCGCGAGGTGTTCGACGAAATGAGGAGGTTGGGGTCTGACCCCGACGCCAACACCTGGAACTACCTCCTCGGCTGCCTGCTCAAGAACGGGAGGCTCGCTGAGGGGTGCGGTCTTGCTGAGTCCATGGAGAGGTTCAAGTGCAATGAGATCCCGAACTCACTCACGTACGAGATCCTTACATACCATGCCTGCAAGGCGGGGAAGATGGATTCGGCAATGCAGATTCTTGATCAGATGTTCTCGGAAAACCTGACGCCGAGGATCACCATACACTCTGCATTCATCAAGGGGTACTTCTACGCTGGGAGAATAGAAGATGCCTGCAAGTATGTTAGTGACATGTGCACCAGGGACAGGCACTATGTGAACCGGAACTACAGCCTGCTCGTGAAGCTGCTTCGGAAGTCAGGGAGGACCGTTGATGCTGGCAGAGTCCTATATGAGCTTATGGAGAAGGGCCTCAGGCCTGACCATTCTGCTTACGTTAAAGTGGCCAAGGATCTGCACAAGATGGGCAGGGGTGATCTGGCTTCTGAACTGAAGATGATGTTTCAAAGGTTCAGTGTACAAGCAGATATGGGTCGATGATGTGTTTCTGATCTGCTATTAAGTCGAATGAAGCTTGCATGTACATAGAAGACACATGTGGCTATTGATGTCTCTCTCTCCTGCCTCCAGGATAGCAAATGAATCATGACCACAAGCTCACCATATTCAGGGAATCACTTTATTTTGGTTAAGATTGTGAGTCGGTTGATGTCCTACACCTCCGACACCTTTTGTTCATGATCATGTGCTGACGCCTTTTCTGCACTAATGGAGGATGCAGCCAGGAGGGGTCTAATTGAGGGAGTAAGTATCTGTTCTAGGGCACCATTCATCAGTCACCTCTTTTTTGCTGATGCCTCGCTGATCTTCATCAAAGCATCAGTTTCAGGGGCTATGCATCTGCAACAGATTCTATCCCTATATGAGAATGCTTCGGGCCAAATGATAAATAAGGATAAAACAGCTGCTATGTTTAGTAAAAACACTCCAACACAAGTGAAGTCCAGAATCTTGGCGGAGTTGGGCATTTCTCATACCACAACTAATGACAGACACCTGGGGCTGCCTGTGCACATTGGAAAATTAAGAAGGAAGTCCTTTGAATACATTAAGCAAAAGGTGTGGACTAGAATACAGGATTGGCAAGAGAAATTATTATCCAAAGCTGGGAAGGAAATTCTCATCAAGGTGGTAGCGCAAGCGAGCCCAACCTATGCTATGTCATGTTTTGATCTCACAAAAGGCTTTTGTGAAGAACTCAGCTCTATGATTGCCAGATACTGGTGGAGCCAGCAAGACAAAATTAATAAGATTCACTGGATTGGTTGGCAAAAACTGACAAGATCAAAGAAGCTAGGAGGCCTGGGTTCAGGGACCTCCATGCTTTCAATTTGGCTATGTTGGCCAGGCAGGGGTGGCGCCTCCTAACTCAACCCGACTCCCTATGTGCTAAAGTGTTACAAGCTAAGTATTTCCCCACAGATAACCTCCTTGAAACGAGAGCAAAAGCTGGTATCTCATACACATGTCGGAGTATATTGAAGGGTATTGAGCTTCTAAAGGAAGGATTAATTTGGAGAATCGGTGATGGGACCAAAGTTAAAATATGGGAAGATCTTTGGATTCCAAGAGGAGACACCAGACGGTTTATTACACCAAGACATGGGTCAATTCTGCACAAAGTGGCTGATCTGATCAACCCAATCACAGGAAATTGGGACCAAGAGTTAGTCAATGATATTTTTAATCAAGAAAATTCGAGCCTTATCCTTGCAATTCCTATATTTCATGACATGGAAGATTTTGTGGCCTGGCATGCAGATCCTAAGGGTTTCTTTTCTGTCAAATCTGCATATGCAATTGCGGTCAAAAGAAGGGACCATTTGAACCACGATGATGCATCCTCATCTAAGGATCAGCAAAGCAATTTTCTATGGAAAAACATCTGGAACCAAAAGGTAACAAATAAAATAAAGATGTTCTTATGGAGGCTAGCCCATAACAGTCATCCTGTAAAGAGAAATTTATCCAGAAGGGGGGTGATTTTGGACACCATATGCACAATGTGCTACTGTCTTGATGAAGATTGTGGCCACCTATTCTTCAAATGCAAAATGGTAAAGCAAGTGTGGAGACGACTTGGCCTGGAAGAAGAAAGAAAAATTCTGCTTAACAAAAGTTCAGGCCCAGAAGTTATAGAGACAATCCTAGCATTCAATGAGGAATCTAAGCTCACAATAATACTTCTTTTATGGTGTTGGTGGCATGCTCGTAATAAAGTGAACCAAGGAGAAAGAAGATGTGTGATTGAGGAAATCTGCAATTCTGTTTATTATCACCTTACGTGTATGCAGAAGCTCAAGCTTTCAGCACCTACTCCTACAAGGCATCAACAGGAACGATGGTTTCCGCCTCCAGATGGTTTTTACAAATTAAACTGTGACGGATCTTATTTTCCAAACACCAGAAAATGGGGTTGGGGATGTATCATCAGAAACCACAAAGGTGAATTTTTGGCTGCAGGGGCTGGAGCACTTCAGGGACTTTCTAATGCCCTCCATGCTGAGACTCTGGCTTGCATGAAAGCTTTGGAGCTAGCCACCTCTCTTGGAATGCAAAGAATAATAATTGAGTTAGATGCCCAGAATCTGGTTTCTGCATTGATGTCAGACACCTACGATCGTGCGGAGCTTGGAGCATGTTTTAAGGAAATTAGATCCAAAATAGCATGTGATTTTGTATATTGTGATGTTTCAAAATGTCCCAGAAATTGTAATGCTGTTGCTGACTGTCTATCAGATTATGGTGCTTCTCTGAGTGATGTTCAGTTCAAATTATGGATAGACCGCACCAAACTTTGTAATCCCTCTTGTATCCGGGGATGTACCTATTTCTGAATGTTAAATGGAACTTTGTTTCCATATAAAAAAAAGTTTCTTTGAATGTAACTCAGGGTCCGTTTGGTTGGGTTTTTGGCTTTGGCTTTTGGCCCTAAAAACCTAAAGCCCAACCAAAGGGGCTGTTTTTGGAGGTTGTTTTTTCATAAGCAGCTGTTAGCTGTTTTTCTGTAGTACATTTTTGAAAGCTGGTTTGACACTGCTTTTGACTTTTGGCTTTCTGCTTTTCGAAATTGGTGGAATAAAAAGCTCTTTCATAGTTGTTTCAAGAGAGAATAAAGATAGAAGGTATATTTTATACTTGTTTAACCAAACAGCTTTCAGCTTTTCTACAGCTCACAGCCCACAGCAGCTTTTCCACAGCTCACAGCAGCTTTCCCACAGCTCACAGTCCACAGCAGCTTTTTTCCACAGCCTACAGCTCAACCAAACACACCCTCATATGACTTTTCTTCACTCTGAATATGTCACTTGCTTATATAAGATAAAACCAGAAGTGCGACCAGTGGCCACTGCACCTGTTCAGTTTCAGCGACCTTGAGCTACGGATGATTGAACAGTGACGAATTTTTTTTCGGCTACTAACACTGATCGTGTTGCAATTGCCGCAAATAGCGTTAAAACTTGTGCGCAGGATTTGCAATTTGCTTATAACATAACTCACATGTGTAATTGGTTGCTTGCTTTAGCCTTAGTTTGCATAGACCTTATGCAGCACAACCCAAGCTAGCACAAATTTATGCAATGTCTTGGTCTTTAGTTGTCTTGTATAGGCATGCTGTTTTTGATAAAATTTTGTTTGATTGCTTATATTATGCTGCATATAGTCACATATATTTTGTGTGCCCTATCAACTTGTGTAAATCTGCATTGCCCAATATGACCGAATCTGGGGTATTAGCTAATATTACAATGATACAGCTTTGAGCAACCAAACATGGGTTTGAGCAACCAAACATGGGTAAGATACATTGAATAGGCCTGGATACCAAACGCACCTATACTCTCATAATACCTGCAATAGTATATATGAATATTGTGGTTTTGACAAAACTTGTTGAATAAAATGAGAGCTAGTGTAAGTTCATTGTTTGTTGTGCCTTGTTGAAAAGACCATGAACGGTCAAAAAGCGGGGAGGCCCAAGTGGGGAGAGAGTGAATTGCGTCTCTAAAAACTTAAGTCTAGGCATTACTTGAACTTTACTAGAAAACCCATAAACTAATATAATGTGTAATTTTTTTTCTAGTGTGCTTTACCTATCAAACTTTAAAGAGTTATGCAACCTAGGGTTAATCTTATCAACTAGCATGTGCTAATCTAGAAAAGGTAAAGATCGCACACTAGCACAAAGTGAAAGTTTAAATGCATATGTGAAATGCAAGTCAAGAGATGGCAAACTCGGAGAGGCGAGGACATATCTCGTGCTATCTGGTACCAAAATGCAACCCATACTCTATGCTAGAGCTTCATGGAGATACGCTCCCAGTCACCAAGCCTTCCTCGATAACCTTTTGGCACTTCCATTATGGGGCTTATCCATCAAGAAAGGGTCTCCTCATCTCTCACACGCTAAGCCGTCAGCGCTCCACACCAAGCTTAGAGGGTCATTAGTCGTCACAAGGTCACCAAGAACTCAGGTGACCTAACTCGCCAAGATTAAAAGGGAACACAAGCCCAACACTCAAAGATCTCAATCCTCAAGGCCTAAACCTCACAAAAATGAACAATAGGGTCTATCCAATGTCTTGGATTTGATCAATATACACTAGATTGGGTTGATGCAGCGTTCTAGTATTGCAATGACTTCAAGAATTCTGTTCTCCAATAACCCCTAAATGAGCGGTGCTCCACCTCTCAATCTCTCGTAGCTATTAGCAAAATCGCTACAGAAAACACAACAGTCAAACGGTCCGGTCCTCGCAAAAAAAAATGTACCATCAAAGTGTTCAGTCCATTGTGACTGTTGGACTAGCCATTACACCTTGTTGACGTTAGATATGGCATGACATATTTTGTTGGACTGTCTGCAAGCACACAACTCCACGCAACTATAGTGTTGTGTGTGTCTTCAGGCCTTGTCCCCTCAGCCTACTGACTTATCCTTCCATGCTTGGTGCAAGAAAGCTAGCAGCATTGCTGATGGGTTGATGAGGCAAGGATTTAATCTCTCTCGTTATGCTCGGAGCTTGGACTATATGCAATGTTTTTTTTAGGCGCTAGGCGGTTTCTAGGCAGTGACCCATCGCCTAGCGCCTAGGCGTTTTCTAGGCGTTTTGACTTTTTTTGTATTTCAGCATATATAGCTGAATAAATTATATAAATATAGTAGCCGAGTGAATTTTATAAAAAGAGAAAAGGTCCAATAGATATGCCTTAGTTGATACAAAAGTGATGTTCATGCTTAGTTCATAGTTCATAGTTGATACAATAAAGGGGAGAGATGTATGAAAGTTTATCTCTAAGGAAACCATGCAAAGGCATTGGGGCAATGTTACAATACTTGTTTTAGGTCAATTGACATAGATACAGCATCATAATGCAACTACATGTAATTGCTTGGGAGTCTACCAAGCAACAACAAGACACAAGGTGTCCAGGCGATTGTATTAACTACCTCATAATGTAAGGGGTCCAAGTCTATCCTAAGTCAAACTATTTTGACTAAACTTATGGAGAATAATATTAACATCTATCACATTAAAGATGCAAATTATGAAAATATTTAATAAAGTATCCAATGATGCTAATTTGATGTCCTAACTATTGACTATTGTTCTTATTTTCTCTTATGGTCCAATTTGACTTTGGACAAACTACGATCCGTTATATTTCAAATAGAGGGAGTACCTCTATTTCAAAATATAAGATATGATTTGGCCCTATGTTGTCTCCACTGTCACATAAACATGCACATGCATTATACTCCCTTTCTCCAAAATTCTCACTTCTCTAGGAATCAAACAATGTAAGGTTGTACCAAATCTATACGGAAAATACTAACATTATGATACTAAATAAGTATTATTAGAATTAGTTATAAAATATATTTCATAATAAGTCTATTTAAAGAAATGAATATTGATACTATTTTTCTATGTTCAAATTTAAGAAAATTTGACCTATCCCAAACCTAGAATTACATTCTTTGTAGGGTGGAGGGAGTAATAATATTTTAATGACCATGAATTGCCATCACATCAAAGTGATTTCAAACATGAATATAATAAAATTAGTTTCATATAATCTACAGATTCATAGAACACGCATTGGTCATGGACTATATTCATATGCCATGACAACTTTGAAAAAAGTATCACGCGACAAAGTATTGGGAGTAGCCTTATACGTTCGTTTGATAGCGTTTTGTACGTTGACCATTGGTGATGTGAATACTATCTTTCTTGTAGACGGTTAAAATGACATGTGATATTGCAGGCAAAGGTTGCGTGCTGTCGAAGATACGGTTTTTTCCCCACTCGAAGAAATAGATCTTTTGCAAGAAAGCATCACAAAAAAACAAGGCTTGTCTGCTGAAGATGAACGTTTGGAGCACATATATGACCAATCTTTTCTAGTCATGCAAAATTTTCAAAAGAAAAATGCCTTTCCCCCCCTTGTTCAAAAGACACTTATATTCATTAGCAATGTTGTTAAGAGATACTAGGTATGATTAGTTTTTGCTTGACATTATCAAACTATGATATTTATTGGCACTATATCTGATTTTAAAAATTATATACGTATGGAACGTAATTTTATGTAGGATCATATATATTTTCATTAGCAAAGCAAATGTTTTTCAGAAAAAAAGTTCATTAACAAGTGACAACAGGTCCGATGGATTCAACGGCGACGCCACAGTCTCCCATACCCAGGCCCATCTCAAGCCCACTCCAGGAAAACACACCCACGCCATGTCAGCAATCCGCGTCCACCCCCACGAACCAATCCAACGCCGCGCAACCACCTCCCGCGGATCCGTCCAGTGTCCCCGCCACGTCACCGATCCGCCCCACCCGCTCCCACGCATCCCCAGCCATCCATCACGGATCCGACGCGCCGAACTCCACCTCCCGCGGATCGCACCCCTCACTTCCCGACGCGCCGAACTCCACCTCCCGCCCCACCAGCTACTATAAATAGCAGATAGCACCCAACCCAGTACCCTTCACAACCAAGTCCTCAAATCTCCAAATTCACCTCCACAATCTCCTCTCCAGTTCGAGCTCCTCGCTCTCAGCCATGTCGGGCCGCGGCAAGGGAGGCAAGGGTCTGGGCAAGGGCGGCGCGAAGCGCCACCGCAAGGTGCTCCGCGACAACATCCAGGGCATCACGAAGCCGGCGATCCGAAGGCTGGCGCGCAGGGGCGGCGTGAAGCGCATCTCTGGGCTCATCTACGAGGAGACCCGCGGCGTGCTCAAGATCTTCCTCGAGAACGTCATCCGCGACGCCGTGACCTACACGGAGCACGCCCGCCGCAAGACCGTCACCGCCATGGACGTCGTCTACGCGCTCAAGCGCCAGGGCCGCACCCTGTACGGCTTCGGCGGCTAGGCGCGTCCCGCCCCCAATATCCGCTCCGGCGTCGTCTCTGGATCGTGGTCCCCGTGCGGGGCGGTGGTGCTAGGTGTAGCAGCTGTTAGGGTTTCGTTCCGTCTGTTGTCTGTGGTCTCTGGTTGTCTTGTCCAAAGTTATCTGTTCTGTGGTGTGAAGGAAGAATGCAAGATGAATGAAATGGATCTGTGTTTGAGTTACGATTGCATGTTTGTTCCATTTAATTTTGGCACTGATGGCACAAATTGAGGATCTGTTCAGAGTTGTACCGTGGCTCCGTTTTTTTCCCCCATCGCCGCTCACTGAATTTTGCACCCTGTGAATATGGTTTGAAAATGGATGTGGGCGGCAATTTTTCGCTTGTAGTCAAAATTCGCAATAGTCGTTCTCGGCCCCGGCGTCGCGAATCTGGGTTGGAACTATCTTCGGGCGCCAAATTTTCACGCAAAATTCGAAATAGGCTCTTCGGTCTTGGCTCGCGAACGGGGGTTGAACCCGGCAGCTTGTCGTTTTGGGGCCTGGGCCGAAATCCCAGCCAGAAAGTTCCATTCGCCGGGCGCGGCCCTTTCCTTGTCTCTCTCATGGTGGCGGCGGCGGCGGCGGTCGAGATCCCGACGAGTTTGTTGCAAGCGACGGGACCAGGCCAGGCCGGCCGGCGATCAGAGCTACCTCCTGCGATCATGGCGCTTATTGCGGGTGGGATCGGCGCCGAGCCGGAGTACATCGTCTTGAGATCACCCCCGCCGCGCGATCGACGCGCATTGTTCGATTGGCAGCCTTCGCGTTACCGGCCGCTGCTGACCCAACCTCCACTCCCCATCTCACAGTCCGCCACTGCTTCGCCTTCTCGTCCGATCCCCTTCGCGTTCCGCCTCCACAGGGCACACCCCTTCGGTCCCTACTGACGAACCTCACGCTTCCTCCTCCGGTACGTGGCCACCAGCTACAACAATGTGCTTAACGGTAGACAGTAAAATCAACCCGCGGTTGCTGACGCCATCATGTTTGCTGAATCAGTAGTGTTGCTCATTATGTTTGCTGAATCAGTAGTGTTGCTATGATGCTTGGTTTCAATCTTATTGGGCTGTTAAACTTGTAACCTTCTCCAATCTTCTACCTATCGCTGGACAAAAGCAGCTGAGCTTTAGGACTAGACAGATTCATTTATGTGCCAAAATCTTATTCATACAGTTGGTGTTGCGTATGACAATTTGATGAAACACGTCCGCAACGATAAAACAGTTGGTGGTGCTGTTTATGTGTCGGAATCTTACTGATGTATTCCCCCTACTGGTCGCCGTTCATCATCTGCTTTTTAGTTTCCGTTGAACTAAGGAAGAAGCTGTTCATTGAGAGTGTGAGGCTGTTTACATATAAGATAATTGGCCCATGAAGGCATTTGTTTATGCTTTATATAGAGCGCCTTGAAGGTGAAAACTTGTATGATCAGGAAAGGGTTTTGAAATGGTAATTTTAATGGCATAGTGGTTCTTTCATTTTTGTAAATGAAGATGTAAAAGTGGACACTCGGTAAAATAATTTTAACTGCGATAGACTCCTTTGTGAAGGCAGACTACCCTGTTCACAAAACCCTGGCCTTGCATCTTGAGGATGTCCAGTATGCTGATATGGTGCTTATGAATCTGAAGCTTGAAGTGGAGTTTCATTCCAGAGTCAACTGTGAGGGGCTTATATTTGTTTGTTGGGTTAAGTTCAAGCTTTTGTCGTTTTTCTAATAATATAAGCAAATGGGAGCAGCCAATGTACTTCTAAATTAACATGAGCTTTTATGTTTTTGAGTTGTATTTGCATGCATTTGTTGGAAATATTGTGCAACAATAAGTGCAGAGGGAGGAATCGATAAACCACTTGGTCCTACTTACCTTACTTTTGTGCAGCATAAGAATTTTAGCAGAACATCCCTAAGACAGTTAAAAAGCAAAGTTCAATTCATTGGTTGGAGTTCTGTTTCTGCTTCTGCCATAAGGAACTCATGGCCAATGTAGGTGCAAAATCTCTCTGTTGGCATCTAATATTAATTTCTAATAGTAAATTTTATTTCCTGTTTACTTTTAAAATTAGCATTTTAATTATATTATTTAAATATAATGATATCATCTTAACATTGTTTTACACATGAGTGGTCTGAAACTAGCCATACGTGTGAGTGAATAAAATGCATGCACCATTTTGATGTGAACCTTTCTGACTAGATTAGGATTGCACTCTCTTTATTACCTTATATTCAGTATGTCATTTTGCATCCATGTGGGGCAGACGATTTGAAAACCCAGTGCACAGGCCCTGTATTTAGAACTCTGCTTTAATGCTGCCATTTCTTTTGACGCCATTCAGTTTTGTAGCATAACTGAAAATGACAGCTCCTTTTTATCTCTTATCGTCTTCTTTTCCTTTTTCTTGGAGCTGGATACTATGATGCTGGTATCATGATGTTGCTTCTGCCAAGAGAAATCAACCAGTTAAATAGCTGATGACCTGATGTACACACGCCTAAGTGCGTGTTCGAGAAAAAAAATAAATAGCTGATGTATTATGACTAGAAGTTTTATCTGATTGTGTAAGTTAGCTTCTTAATACCATTATTTCGCATGCATTGTCCGTCCATGATAAAATTAATTTCTTGAAAAATAGAGGTATTGTTTTGAATTGGATTCTAAACTATAGTAAGGGAACACTATCACGTTGATATTGCTATAGCATTATGTGTTGGTAATAACCAGCTAGATAGCAGTTCTTGGAGGCTAGGAGAAGCTAACAAGATTTCTTGCTTTATCGATTTGCAGTGAGAAAAGTAATAAGCATGTTAAACATGTGCAAGTTTCATCATTGTATCTTAGAAATCTGCTTGTGGGATCCAATGAATAAAGAGATAATAAACTTTTGGTTTGATGTTGACCTCAGTTTCATAATTTGCTTTTTTCCTGATGAAGATTGCATTTTGTCATGTTTTTCTCGTCATTGCTGCAAGCTCTGCAGGCATGCATCTTCCATGACGTTGTTTGCTTGCCCAAGTTATTCTTAGTCTTAAACAAGGATATACAACAAGAATATTGAAGGAGCAAGTTTCTCTTTTCCCCAATGTTTGTTCTCGTACTGAGTAGAGTGTTCTTTGTTGTAAATGGTCTATCTATACCTTCTAACCATTGCAGTTCTAGCATGCTCAACTGGAGATGAAATGTCTTACCATTTGGTTGTAACATAATAAGACAAGCTTCACAATGGCTTGCGATTATGAAGGCACATGTTTACTTGTAGGCTGTGAGAATGTTATCACTTATCAGAACTAGAAGTTGATCGAAATAATTACATTTACAGCTGATGATGTTCTGCACCCTGCACATTAAGCTGCTATAGTTGTCTGTAATTTCTCCCATGACAGTAGTATGTACCTAGTGACAGTAGTTTTTTTGTTGACCGGGTCTAGTGACAGTTGTTAGAACCAAATCACAGGTTTGGGGCTGGAATTTCTATTTCATTAGCCTTGCCACAACTATGGCAGGTTTGGGATACATTTAGGATAGCTTGCTTGCAACTTAAGAAAACTACAGCATATTCTAGAGATGCTAAAGTAGATGCTAAAGCAAGATAAGGATAAAGATAAGGGCTGACACAGCCACCAACTACTCTAGATAAGTATCCTAGGTAGATAAACACAAGGCTTATGCTTTCATTCTCCCCCTAAGTCTTGTGTGGCGTCTTCTGGGGAATTTCAACCATCCCAATCCTGGCGCGAAGCTCCTGGAACTTGACCCGTCCAAGGGACTTGGTGAGAAGGTCGGCGAGCTGATCCTAGGTGTTGATGTAGCCGGTCTTGATGCTCCCCTCATCCAAGCAGCTCCTGATGAAGTGGTACTTGATGCGGATATGCTTGCTGCGCTCATGGAAGACGGGATTCTTCGCCAAGGCCAAGGCAGACTTCTGTCCACCTTGAGCTCCACTGCTTCTGCGTTTCTGCCCAGGAGATCGCTCAGCAGCCGAGCCAACCAGAAAGCTTGAGTCGAAGCGGTTGTGGCAGCGATGTACTCCGCCTCGCAACTGGACAGAGCCACCACTTGCTGCTTGACCGACTGCCAGTTGATCAGACACTTGCCGAGGAAGAATAGTGTCCCGCTGATGCTCTTGCTTGTGTCGATGTCGCCGGCGAGGTCGCTGTCGCCGTACCCGATGAAGTGCTCCGCACCGGGACGCCTCGGGTAGTGCAAACCGTAGTTGGAAATGCCCGCGACGTAGCGGAGGATCCTCTTGACGGCCTGCCCGTGCTCCGTCGTCGGTCGCTACATGAACCGACTGACATAGCCAACGGCAAACGTCAGGTCTGACCGCGTGTGGACGAGGTAGCGAAGGCTGCCCACAATGCGCTGATACCGCGTGGCGTCGACCTCCTTCGCCGTGCTGTCGCTGCTCAGCTTCAGCCTCTCCTCCATGGGAGTGTGGGCTAGGTTGCAGCCGGTGAGCCCGCCCAACTCAACGATGCGCTTGGCGTAGGCAGTCTGGCGAAGGGAGATGCCGGAGCTGTCCTGGTGGACCTCGATCCCCAGGTAGAAGGAGAGAAGGCCCAAGTCGCTCATCTAGAAGGCCGCCTTCATCTCCTCCTTGAACGTCTCCACCTCGGCCTCCATGGTGCTGATGATCACCAAGTCATCGACGTAGACGCCTACCAATAGGGCATTGCCTCCCTTGCCCCGCCGGTAGACAGCAACCTCGTGAGAACTCTGCTGGAACCCCATTTGCTTGAGGGTGGAGTCCAGCTTGGCGTTCCAAGCTCGGGGCGCCTGCCGCAAACTGTAGAGGGCCTTGCGCAGGCGAAGAACCTTGTTCTCCTTGCCGGGGATGACTAATCCCGACGGCTGGTGGACGTAGACCTCCTCCTTTAGGTCACCATTGAGGAAGGCGGACTTGACGTCCATGTGGTGCACACGCCAACTCTCTTGGGCCGCCAGTGCGAGGAGGAGACGGACGGACTCCATCCGCGCAACGGGCGCGAAGGCGTCGTCGAAGTCGACTCCCTCCTACTGGACGAACCCACGTGCCACCAGACACGCCTTGTGCTTGATCACGCCCCGGCCTCATCCTTCTTGAGCTTATAGACCCACTTAAGGGTGATGGCGTGGTGGCCGACAGGAAGATCTGCCAGCTCCCACATCCGGTTCCGCTCGACCGCGTCCATCTCCTGCCGCATCACGACGCGCCATGGCGCATCTCCCTCTGCCTCAGCAAAGGAGTGGGGCTCGCCATCCTCGTGCGCTAGGTGTAGCTCCGCCTCGAAGTCGTGCATCGCCAGTCCAGGGACAGGCTGATCACCGAAGATGTTGTCCAAGGTGCGGTAGCGCAGAGGCTCATCGTCGTGGTAGGCATCAATGCGATCCTCATCGTCGGACAACGGAGTGGCGAACTCCACCGTGCACTGCTCGTCACGGACCAAAGCTGTTGGTGCTGATCTTGGAGGTGTGGGCGCCGATGCAGGAGATTGGGGAGCCGGTGTAGGAGAGCGGGGCGTAGCCGGTGGTACAGATGGTGGAGGACTTGCTGGTGGTGTAGGCGGTGGAGTACTTACCGGAGCTGATGGCGAGCCGAATGCTAAGGTAGATGAGCTCGGTGAAGATGAGCTGCTAGTTCCCCTGGCTCCCTCAAAGTGGACGTAGTCGACGACGAAGTCTTTGAGAGTCGAAGTCGAGCCATCGTCCACCGCCTTGTCCTAGGCCTAGCCGCGCCCTTCGTCGAACACGATGTCCCGAGAGATGCGGACATGCTGTGTCGCATGGTCGAGGATGCGGTAGGCCTTGACGCCCTCTGTGTAGCCGATGAAGACCCCTGGCGTGCTCCGGTCGTCGAGCTTGCCGACGTGGTTGAGCTCCTTGGCGAACGCGAGGTAGCCGAAGACGTGGAGGTGGCTGACCGTCATTTTGCGCCCGTGCCAGGACTCGCACGTCATCTTACCGTCAAGGGCCTTGGTGGGCGAGTAGTTGAGAAGATGGACGACAGTCATCACCGCCTCCCCCTAGTAGATTGTCGACATCCCTCTCTGCTTGAGGAGGGCGCGGGGGTGGACACCATAGTCTGGTTGCGGTGCTCAACGACGTCGTTCTACTACGGGGTGTACGAGAGGGAGAAGTGGCGCTAGATCCCCTCGTCGGCGCAGTACGCCATGAACTCAGCCGCTGTGAACTCGCCACCGTTGTCGATGCGTAGCACCCGAAGCTTGCAGCCGCACTCCTTCTCTGTAGCAGCTTGATGGTGCTTGATGGCGTCCGCAACTGCCGCCTTGGTGTTGAGTAGGACCGCCCACATGTAGCGGGACACGTCGTCGATGAGGAGCAGGAAGAAGTGTCGGCCTCCAGGTGTGGCCGGTGTCATGGGGCCATAGAGGTCGTCGTGCATGAGCTCCAGCTTCTCCTTGGTACGGAAGCTCGCCTAGCAGGGGAAGGAGAGCCGTCGCTGCTTGGTGAGGACGCAGGTTTCCCAGAACTGCTCCATGTGCTCGACTCGTGGCATGGCCTGCACCATCTCCTTGTTACCGAGCTACTTCAGGGCCTCGAAGTTGAGGTGCCCAAAACGCTCGTGCCACCGCCAGGCATCGTCGTCGTGGTGGGCTGCAAGGCACACCGACTGCGCCACCTGCACATGGAGGACGTAGAGGTGGTTGATGCCTCTGTTCACCTTGGTGAGAAGGCGACAATGGCGATTCCAGACGCGTAGGATCCCATGCTCGATCTCCACGTGTGAGCCGTTCTCATCCAGCTGTCCCAAGCTGATGATGGAGTTCCTTAGCGTGGGGATGTAGTAGACACCGGTGAGCAGCCGATACTCGCCGGTCTTGACGGTGAAGACGATGGAGCCGACACCCTTGATCTCCACGGCGGAGGCGTCCCCGAACTTGACGGAGCCTCGAATGTTGGAGTCGAGCTCGGAGAAGAACTCCTGCCGCCCGGTCATGTGGTGGGAGGCCGGTGTCGACATACCAGCCGTCAATCTTATCGTCGCTGGACCCGTTGCCGAGGAAGACGTGGGCCCACGGCTCGTCGAGGTGGAGGAGCGCGGCGGCGGTCGGCGCGGGAGGTGAGTGCAGCTCGATGCTCCCGTGCATGAAGAACAAAGTCGACTCGTCACCCTCCTGCGCTTGCGCGACGTGTGCCTGACCGCCGCGCTTTGCTTGCCGGCAGTCCTTGGCCTAGTGGCCAGTCCTGCCGTAGTCCTTGGCCTAGTCACCCTCGATGCGTGGGTCCTCCAGGTCCGTCTCGCGCCCCTGCAGCACGTGGTCGTACGTCGTCGAAGCCACGCTCGTGCAGTCAGCCCAGACGATCCGCATCGCGTTTGCCCAGGCCAGCCGTTCCACGTCCGTTGAAGCCACGCCGGTCCTATGCGTTCGCGCCATCCTTCGCGCGTAGGGCCGCAGCAGCATCCGCAGCTGCTGTCTAGCGCGCCGTCTCGGCCGCCCGCGCTGCCTCCGCCTCCGCGATCCGCGCAACTCGAGCCACTGCGTCCGCGTCCGCGAGTTGCTGCGCGCGCTCCGGCGCTGCTGCCGCCTGCTCACGCTCCGCCTCGAGCTGCTCGCGCGCAGCCGCCTGCCGGTGTCGCCCGTCGGAGGTAGTGGACTCGACAAAGGATTGGGAAGAGTGGGGGTGGTTGCGGTTGGACATGGCGTCCGATTGGGATGGGTAGGATTAGAACCCAGATGAACTTAGGCTGTAGATACCATTTGTTAGAACCAAATCATTGGTTTGGGGCTGGAATTTCTATTTCATTAGCCTTGCCACAACTATGGCAGGTTGGAGATATATATTTGATAGCTTGCTTGTAACTTAAGAAAGATACAACATATTCTAGAGATGCTAAAGTAGATGCTAAAGCAAGATAAGGATAAAGATAATGGCTGATACAACCATCAACTACTCTAGATAGCAGTCTGAGTCTCAACTCTTTGAAGTTAGCAGGTGAAAGGTAGCGCTACCTTTTCCTAATGGACCAAATTGTAGTTGAGCCTTGGCTTCAGCCTAGTAATTCACTTATCCTGAAGTTACTTTTCAAAGTGGGTTTGCTCTAAAATTTTGACCATCCTTCATTATGCATCAAGGGTTTTACAACTATGTGTTGGAAGTGTCATCCATGCCTTGTTTAGATGATGGTTGGGAATCAGTATTTGGCACTGTAGCACTTTCGTTTGTATTTGATAATTATTGTCCAATCATGGTCTAACTCGGCTCAAAAGATTTGTCTCGTAATTTACAATCAAACTGTGTAATTAGTTATTTTTTTATCTACATTTAATACTCCATGCATGTGTCCAAAGATTTGATGTGATGGAGAGAGAGTGAAAAAACTTGGAATCTAAACAAGGCCCCAATATTCTAGTCTAAAGTACGTTTCCTTCCCCGAGAAATGCTTCAGTACTGTTTTCTGTTGCAATAGCAGATCTGATTTGACGACCAGACAATGAATCCTTATATTCCCGCCACCCCAATAAAAGAATGTCAACAAATATCAAGTTTAACCAAATATGTATGAAAATGTATTAATATTTATGATGCGTAATAAAATACCATTAGTTTAATCATAGAATATAATTTTATAATAAACCTATTTGGAGATGCAAATGTTGATAATATTTTTTGTAAACTTAGTCCATTTTTTGTTTGACTTAGTCCAAACCTAGAATGACATTCTTTTTAAGAACGGAGGTAGTATTTGAAGACAATATACGTTGAAGTAATGGATTATGATTATATGGAACACTATTCTTTTTACCTCAGTAAACGCTCGACCAATTCTTACTTCCCTCAGCACCATCATGCACACATACTGAAAACTTTAATATGGACATGCCATGACACTTACTTAGCATGCTAATCAGAGAGTAGCGAACTATTGAAGCTTCATGCAGTGACTGACATTGACATAGACAAATTGTTTGCAAGTTGCTGAAACTGCTTTACTTTACAGGACACATTGGTCCTGCAGCTATTAATCACCAGTTCAGTACCAGTCAAGAAAATGGTACTAGTGGGAACTGAATTTGGAGTTTTGGACTGCTACAGGAGAAACTGAAACTTTATGCCTTCCCAGTTGAACACCAAGAACTGTTTACACGGGAAACATATAAAGTTTTATTTCCAAGTTATATTATCCGTATCGTATTGCTTCACCATTTGGTGCAAGGTATTCAGATCTCTTTCCTTGTTTGGGTACTATCTGATTCCCTGTGGAAGCCAAGATACTTGAACAATGGCCGACTTTTGGGCTTTCAAAAGTGGGAGGCTAGGGGTGGCCTATCCTTTCGGCTACACTGTTGCCGTTTCTTTTCTTTTGATTCCTCTTCTCCCATAATCAGAACCGACACTGCATTCAGTTCTGCAACCTTTGTGATTAAATAACTTTTCTGAAATGCTTTTGAATGGAATATATCTCAGTATATCTTCATTGTAATTAATTTTGTATCCAGGTTGAAGTACTTTGCTTGCCGCTTGCAGAGGCCACCCATCTCTTGTTGGATTTCAATGTGGGCACTCAAGGTCTGATCCCAACACCACCTCCAAAGTTCTACGAATTATTCCTTAGCACATTAGTATATTGCACGCGTTCATCTTTTATCGAAACACTAGTTCTAGCGGACTGCGGTTAGTCCAAACTCTGAAAAACTTCAGGTAAATAGAAAGAAGTGTTTTGGATATTATTTCCATTTTTTGAACTAAAGCTCAACGTTCAAGACCTTAAAGCAAAGTAATGATATCGTTCAAAAATAAACAGGAGAGTCAAGTAATTTTTTCAAATTGAATTGAACACATGCTGATTAGACCTTAACTGATTACTCTGATCAGTATGTAATTTTTGTCTTTGGCATCATTATGAAGATACATGAGCTGATCTGCTGGGTCCAGGTGGGCTAAATTCTCCCTTTCTTCTTCCTGCATTCCTTAAAAGCGATTGTGAAGTTGCGAGATCTGGGTCTCCTTATGAATCGAGCTGGCTAACCATACTTTATCATTTTGTTAAGTCCATCATTGCTAGGTAAGAGTTACTAAGACACATTGCTTTTAAATTTTAAACTACCTGCGTCATGTGTGCTCTTCCTGTTCACTCTAGGCTGTCGGATCGACCTGACTTGTTTGCCATCTCTCTCACATTGCACACCATATTCACCCAGCTTTAGCATCATAGCGACAAATCTTAAGCATGATTAACATAAACGAGCAAATAGATAACATATATTAGTAGTTTTCTCAAAATCCAGTGAATTGCCATTTTGAATGTAATAACTTATACTCATCAATCATGCTGGTTCATTCCATTTGGTTGTGCAATAATAAAGGTATCTATTCAGAATTGCACGCCTCTGTTTTTAGTTTTCCTTAGACAATTTATATTGCAATATAGGCACAAAACTCCATATGTGTATTTCTGGTATGTATGTGTACATAATACGCTAGGGGTAGGAGGAGCAATGTAGTAGAATAGCTTGAGATGGTATTAGAGATACCCGCTGTGTGGGGGGTGGGGAGAAGCATAAACTCGAAAAGGGGAAAGGAACCTAAATCTGGAGCGGATGGATTGATAAAAAGGAAAAGTGGCCCACAAGCTATGCATCAACAGCCGCAAGTTGTGGGGGCCCCGAAAGCTCCCGGGACCCAGCCCTGCACTTGCCATGTAGGCCTAGCAGTAGGTTCGATGGATAACCCACCTTTTCCTTTTTGTTTTGCTGCTGACTGCTGAGGGATCGTCGCCATCATTAGCTCATTGGCTGGCTCATTCATTGGATACTGAGAACGGCCGGGCTTCTGGAGGTTAAACTGGATCATCGACCAATGAGATCGGCTGTATCAGTCCCTCGTCAGCTGGACAACACAACCTGTCTCATTCAGCTCCGATGTTCTGAACTGATTTGGACCTTCTAGTTTGCTTTCTGCTCTTTTGAAGAAAATGGATATTATTAGTCTTAGGTTCCTGCCGACTTCTGCAGGGGGCGGTGGTTTAATTTCTTGATATGCTATTTTACTGCCAAAATGTGATGTGAAATGAAGTCCTTTTTTGTATTAGTGGGGTCCTTCAGGAGTAACTGGTTGCTCGCTAGCTCCAACAGAAGCCTTTTGCGTACGTCCTTCCAGCGTGGACGACTGTGAGCACAATCTTTTTCCGGATGCTGGGTTTTCTGGCGGCGGTAGTTCCGGTACTTTGAATCCGAGTTAGCAACACAATTATCTGAACCTGAGCATGCATGTCAAACTGTCATGCTTGTATTCATGTGAATTGCGTTGCAAGCTGAGAAAAGCGGCTATATATTTGTGTCTGTCCCAAAACTTGCATCTCATGGAAATTAACTGCACTTTTGCTACAGCTGAGCATCCAGAGTTGGCATGTCCATGTGCCGTTGTGTTGGCAACAACTGAAATTTCAGTGGTGGCCCAGCTCCTTGAACTAGTTTTCTGGAAAGTAGATTTCACTGGTGAACCAGCTATTATTTCTACCGAGGATTGGATTTCTGAAAAGTAGATTTCACTGGTGAACCAGCTAGCTCCAGTCAGAGCTTTTTATGAATGATACAACTGTCTTAGCTTGAGTTACACGTATCATTCTTACACGCAGATACATTGGATCTATCAGAATGTATAACTCTTTGACAAAATACGAAATATATCACTCAGATTCTGCTGGTATTAGTAATAAGTTCGTCTGGAACCAGGCTCAACTGACTTGTCTCTTAGACATTGTTTGGGCAGGTGAGCTGAGCTATTGCCGGCATGCATGCATGCAGCCATCAGTAACAGTAAGCATATGGCAATTCAGCAGCACATATGCACCCTCTAGCATGAACATGGGGGACAGAAGAACAAGTACACTTTAGCCCATAGTTGGTTGCCACTCCGCTTCAGAAAAAGATCTACAGCCTGTTCGTCTGGTCGTATTTGGCTTATAAGTCATGGCTTATCAGCCAACGAACATTATTTTTCTCTCACACCAAACCAGCCAACAGTATGTTTCGCCATGACCTATAAGCCAAACAAGCCCAAACGAACAGGACGCTAGTCTCAGTTGCTCCTCAGTTGAGATAGTTAATGACTGTATAGTAGTACATGTATTAGCTGCTAATCATGCAGATGCAGGCACAAGCATCGAGGCATGCATGCAGGTCCCCCCCGGCAAATCTACATGGGGGCTCGTGTGTGAACGTGACGTAAACCGTCACAGGGAAGTCGCGGGGAAAAAGGTGAGGGAATCGAGTACCAACCTTGGGCCCCTCACCCTTTCCAACGGGAGCTGACTAGGCATTGCTCTGGTGGCCCACAAAGCAGCCAATAGCCATCCTACACAGTGCTGCGGCTACACCAGCTCGCTTTGGCTGCCAAAGACAAGAAGAGAAGATTGGGATATTTGTATTCACCGATATAAAGCTACTGACGCAGGACACAACAAAAGCAAAAGCCAAAGTTTGAGAGAGGGGACATAGAGAGAGGTAATACAGCTTCATGTGAAAGATGACAAGAATCCCGGCATAAAATAATCTCCCAAACTTTGCTATAAAGACACAGCCCCTCCCCTCCTCCTTTCCCTCCCTCTCTCCTTCCTCATGCGTCTGCCATTAGCCAAGGTCTGAGGTCTCGTCCTCCTCTTCCTCCTATCCTCTCTACTGCACCTCTTAGTTGCATACGTGATCGACGATCTTGGTTAATTTTCTGCAACTTACGCTTTTCTGTAATTTCTTGTTTCAGCAGGTTGTGTACATTATTTGTAGCTGATCATTCATTCATATAGAGCTAGTTGAGCAGGCTTGGCTGGCTGTCCACAATTTTTGCTTCGGATAGCATTGCTACCAGGCGACTGCAAAGCTCCAAGCACCTTTTGCTGTGAGAATTTTGAGAGGAAAGGGCAGAGGGAGCAATGGCGCCAGTCAGTTTGCCTCCTGGTTTCAGGTTCCACCCCACTGACGAGGAACTCATCATCTACTACCTTAAGAGGAAGATCAATGGGAGACAGATAGAGCTCGAAATCATTCCAGAGGTTGATCTTTACAAGTGTGAGCCCTGGGATTTGCCAGGTATGTGCATATCCATTCTTGGATTGATCTCGCTCTTCATTTTGACTCTTGATGAACAAATTTGGCATTATGAATTAGTTATCATCATTGTTTGCTTGATATATTATCGGCCAGAGTGCGTAAGCATTCCTAAGAAGTAGTTATGGAACACCTTCCTCCTAAGTTTTGATTCTATTGTGAATTAATGTATTTGCAATTTTGCATGCAATAGGATTTTAACATCTTACACCTTTTATTTCCCTACAAGGAAAGCACACACACATATATGTAGCTTCAAATATTTGTATTGGATACCATGTTGTGCACACACAATAAGCAATCTTATTCAATCCTTATACTATTGCTCAACCACAACTGCAATCCTTGCTCTTGAGGAAAGAATAGGCTCATGTTCCCTTCTTGGTGGGCACTTCACCGACCTATACTATACTTGACAGGCATCACTAGCTCTTGCAAATTGCAGTTTATTATATACGATGGCTTTATGTATTTAGCACTTTCTTTATATGTATTTATTTTATTCTGTATTTGAATTCCAATTTCTATTTGATCGAAGCATATCAGGCACTGTTTCTGTCCTTCTTGTAATTATAGAAAGGGGCATGTTTATAAAAGTCATATTTTCCATACTAACTTTGAGATAAAACTGAGATTAACCATATTACGAAATTTGTTTTCTTTAAACGTTTCATGCGCACCGAAAGTAGGATTGTAGGAATATAGATAGATCTTGCTCTCTTTGGCTGAAAAGAACCGTAAGGCATGGCAAAATTCTGCCAAGTGTAAAGGTGATCGTGTAGATATACTAATCTATGCTCATGCATTGGGCTGCTTGAAAAGGAAAGGAAATCCTTTATCCCAGTAACAACAAAGCTAAAGCTTATATATTTTGGGCCATGTCAGTCTCACATAGATTTCAAGAAAAGATATATTCTCTTTATCCATTTGTTGGCTTTCAAGATTTCCGGTTTTTATTCCCTACTAAAAATTACCTATAGCATTGTATGAAATGAATGCCAGTAAATACATTGAATGAAAAGATAAAATAAGATGATTCTTTTATCTTCTTTAAGTGGCAAAATAAAGCAAGAAATTAGAAAGGGACTTGAGATGAACATAAGTCAAGCAGATGAAATAAAGTGCACAGCCTCCAAGATATAAAGTGATCTTGGTCTAATTCTCTGGTAGTCTATATCTTAGCTAATCTTTGAATTCTAATAATGATTATCACATACCTATGCAAATAAATTTTAGCATCCATGCAGTATATTTTTGTATATCGTCTGACATCTCTCTTAATTAAATGTTCAGAAAAATCATTTCTTCCAAGCAAAGACCTTGAATGGTATTTCTTCAGCCCTCGAGACCGCAAGTACCCAAATGGATCAAGGACAAACCGTGCAACAAAATCTGGGTACTGGAAGGCAACTGGGAAGGACAGAAAGGTGAACTCGCACAGGCGTGCAGTTGGTGTGAAGAAGACCTTGGTGTACTATCGGGGCCGAGCTCCACATGGTTCTCGCACTGATTGGGTCATGCACGAGTACCGCCTCGACCAGAGGGAATGCGAGACTGACACTGGCTTACAGGTGCGACTTATTGCTACCGATGAGTAAATCTATTTATGTAGTGTAGTTTGGGAACCATGAACTACTCATACTCTGTTCACAGGAATTGCGAGACTGACACTGGCTGACAGGAGTATGTAACGTTACACAATTGTTGTTAACCCCTTATTTTCCTGAAACCCTAAACCATGCAGCTAGTATGAAACATCACACTGCTGGGTGACTGATATAGCTTCTAGGCTTCTCTGACATATATGAACTGCTTGCATTTCTATTCACAGGACGCGTATGCATTATGCCGAGTGTTTAAGAAGACAGCGCCTGGGCCAAAAATCATAGAGCATTATGGCGCAGTGCACCACCCCATTGAGCAACCTCAGTGGATGGCAAGCAGTGTTGACCGCTCCCCAACGCTGGACTTGTCCAGTGATGTTAGAGGTGATGACTTCGAGAGCAGCAGTTTCTCATTCCCGACAGAGGCGCCAATGGACTCCATGTATGGTGGGTTCGGGATGCAGATGAGTGCACCTCACGAGGATGGCAAATGGATGCAGTTCCTGAGTGAAGACGCCTTTAACGCCACCAATAATCCTTTCTTCATGAACCCTGCTTCTTCCAGCTTCTCATGCCTCCCATCCAAGGTATACAAAGAATGCTAGTATTTTCAGCACAGTAATTGAGGCAAAGAACATTGAAGTGCTTACACGTGCAAATCACATATTATCTACGGCTTAGGTGGATGTTGCACTGGAGTGTGCAAGGCTTCAGCACAGGCTCTCATTACCTCCCCTGGAGGTGGAGGACTTCCCACAGGACGTCAGCCTCGACACAAAGACGAGCGTGCTCCGCAGCAACCCCAACGAGGTTGACATCCTTCAAGAGTTCCTCTCCGTGGCGTCGGCCTCCCAGGAGCTAATCAACGGCTCCAGCAGCAGCTACGCTGCAGAAATGTGGCCAGGCGCTGGCACAAGCAGCACCAGCACCCACTACATCAACGAACTATCTTCCCTCGTTGAGCTTGGGGTGAAGGCTAAAGAGGAGGCAGACAATTTCTACCATATGGGCTGCATTGGCACATCTGCAGGACTCGCATCGTCGAAGCCGGTCCATGTCGATGAACCGGTTAGGTTGGTTGAGATCGCTGACATCGAGGAGTTCAAGGAAGAGAAGAGGCAAGTAGAGAACCTTAGAGGAGTGAGGCTGCACAACAATGACCTAGGAGAGGTAATTAGTTAATCGACACTTATAAAAAAAATAGTTAATCGACTTCATGAGAATTGTGGATGTGATGCTTGTACACATAACCTCTCACCTTCTCGTGTTATTAATATGAGATGATTTTTTCTGATGACGCAGATTGTTGTAGAAGGAGATGAAAGCAGTCCAACAGACTGCATCACACAATACCCCATATCAGACACTGCTGACAATTCAGGTATGTAAATTTTTGGGTGCAACATTCATGCTTTCTACTTGAAGCAGTTCAAAATCTTAGATATATAGGGCATTGTAAGTCTGTAACACAGTACCTTCATGCTTCATTCATACACTAACTCAGAGCTAGATTGCAGGAGAAGCCGGTCACCTGACCGATCCCACTAACGCCGGCGGCCTAGACACTGCACCCATCTTCTCGCAATCTCAACCTGACGACTTTGCTATTGGGTTCAGAGACGACGTCAACCCTAATGCATCTTTCGACCTCTACGAGAAGGTTGACGTCAAGCATGGGCTCTTCGTCTCAACGGTCGGTGCACCGAAGACATTCTTCCACCACGTTGAGCCATCGAAGAAGGTCAGCTTCCACCTGAATCCCGTAGCAAGCGACGTCAGCAAGGCGATCGAGAAGTTCCATTTCCCCATTAGTGTGACAACCAAAGTTAGTGGCAGCAGCATTTCCATTTTTAGCAAGTTGAAGGCGCTCATCAGGGACAAATTCCTGGTGAAGAAGCTGCCTTCATCATCATACCAAAGGTCCTTAGGCAGCAAAGAAACAGCGGCAGTGGGTGAGCTGCTGCAGATAGTGTCGTCGCTCCTCTTAACACCAACGGAAGGCACAGGCCCCACGACGATGTCTACCGAGCAAGAGTTGGTCAAGAAGGCGAAGAAGGTGGTGAAACAGGGGCCCGGTTGTGATGGAAGCCATGCGTGGCTTCTTCCACTCTCCAAGAGGAGCAAAGGAATTTCCAGCATGTTTTTTAGTGGGAAATGGGCATTTCTGACATCCGCATTGGCCATCCGCACTCCAGGGTGCAATCACTGAAAGGTCTTTCTGATCATGACTCATGTAAAAAGTACGGCTCGAATTATGCTACTAGGAAACTCGTATCGGGTGCCTGCTGGTGCATGGAGATGCATAGTCTTTCCTGCATCAGTCAGTTAATTGGTGTATAACTGGAGAAATGTAATAATCCGTATTTATTTTTTATTTGTCCGTGTATTAACACGTCTGAAGTCTAACCCCTGTTGTACATCAAAACATTGTTCATGAATTGTAAGTGCAAATACACATGTTTAATTTATCCATGCGTGATGTTATATATTTAGTGTAACTCTTCGTGGCTGGTGCTTGTTACCTAGTCTTGTGTATCTTGTTCATCGTACTACAAACTGTTTACCGAGTCTCTTAGCAAAAAGTCAGGCCAAGCTTCTCGCGGTGTGACTGAGCAGCGAGCACTGGGACTCTCCCGTCCGACCCGGGATCGAAGCCTGACACCTTATTTTCAAATGGCGTGGCTAGCGTCTGAGCCGACGCCTACGGCTGCTGGCCTGCTGCGCCTGCTTGCCCACGCCCTGCTCGCCCGCCTACGTCGCTCCGTGGGGAGCGCCTGCGCCTGCGCCTGCTTCCCGCGCCTCATGAAACACTCGTAATTCAGAGGACTTATGTTTAAAATAAATAAAATATTTAGAACATACGTTTGCAACATATATGTAGGCACTGTAACATATGCAACATTCAGATAAAATACTTATAACATATGTCTGAAATAGCTGAAACATTTGAAACATACACTTGCAACGTGCTTCTGATAAATAATTGAAACATTTGAAAAATACACTTGCAACATACATGTATAGCCATTGCAACATGTGCAATATCCCGATCTACTTTGTAACATCCAGATGAAACATCTGAAATACTTGAAACATAAGATTGCAACATGTGTTTTTAGCGCAATGTTACTTACTGCTTGGACGAATGGAGGCTAGTGTTGCGGAGCTTGACACCGGCGCCGAGGTCAACGGCGGCGCAGTGGTGAGCACTGCGCGACCCTAGGTGAGCACCTACGCGAGACCACAACAGCCTACCTGACAAGCACCTGCTACCGCAGCCTAGGCGAGCACCCCTGCATGAGCACCCTTGCCGGACGACCACCCCTGGCTAGTGGCGAGCCCCTGCGAGGCGAGCCCCCCTGGGTAGATATTTTTTTTTTCGATTAGAAGGATACGCGGTAGCGAGTGGGAAGCTGTGTCGACGTCCTCACGAGAGCATTGACGATTTTCAAAGGCACAGGGGAGTCTTCTACTATCGTCTAGTTTTTTTTCTTAGCTAAAAATCAGGAACACGTCATGAACAACTACTGTTGGTGATAAGCTATGGCTTGGAGAAATCCCAATGCTCTCATATGGCTTATTGCAACGATCGCAACGGACTCTTTGTGGGTTATTGCAACGACACTTTGCAACTAGATTGGGTATGCAGGTAGGATGTTGTGCAGGCAGGCCTTTGGCTTCTCAAAAAATAGTGAAGCCAAAAAATTAAATTCACATTCTGTGGCTTCGGTTTCTAAGCCAGAACGGCTTCGGCTTCATTACTTTTTATTTAATTTTAACTTCACAAACCATTTTCTCATGTAAGTGTTTGGTAGTGCTTTTCTAAAAAAAGTCCATAGAAGTATATGTGTACATGCAGCCCGCGGCCCGATGGCCCGGCCCGTGGCCCGGCGTTTTGGCCCGGCCCGAGCACGGCACGGCCCGATGGTCACCGTGCCCGTGCCGGCCCGGCCCGAGGCACCAGGCCGTGTCTGGGCCACCCTCCAGGCCCGCGGCACGGCACGGGCACGGCCCGGTCCAAGAGGCGGCCCGGTAGTGGCCCAGGCAGCCAGCCTGCTAAGAGGCCCAGCCCCCCCCACACCTATACCCCCTCCCAAACCCTAACACCCCACGCCCCACGCCCCCCACACGGCCACACCCACCCGCCGCACCCCGACGCGGCGACGGCGCGACGCGCGACGCAGCGTCGCAGGCTCGCAGCCCCCTCCCCGGCTCCCCCACC
This sequence comes from Miscanthus floridulus, assembly GCF_019320115.1. Classification (NCBI taxonomy): domain Eukaryota; kingdom Viridiplantae; phylum Streptophyta; class Magnoliopsida; order Poales; family Poaceae; genus Miscanthus; species Miscanthus floridulus. Next base: position 200,979,376 of record NC_089580.1, on the reverse strand, counting down.
CGCTGCACCGGCAGCTGTCGGCCGGCCGGCCGGGCACCTCCCCAGCGCCAGATCCGGCCCCGAGCCCCCGAGCTCCGCCTTGGGAGTGAGCTCGACGCGCCGGCCCCAGCCCCAGGGACGCCGGACCTGGGAGTGAGCTCGGCGGGCGACGGCCCCAGCGCCCCGAGCTCCGCGTTCCCGCGCCGGCCCCAGCCCCTAGGGACTCGTCGTGGCTTGCGAGGTCACCTCCTCTCTCTCTGTCTCTCGTTTCTGCGGCCGTCGCCCGTCGGCTTCTCCAATCTCCATACGCCGTCGCCGTCTCGAGCTCGACAGCTAGCTTCGAGCATGCCAGCGGGCGGCACGACACGGCCAAACGGCCCACGGGCCGTGCCTTGGGCCGGAGGCCAGGCACGAGCACGCCAGCGGCACGGCACGACCGGCCCGGTGGCCCAGTGAGGCACGACACCGCGTCGGGCAAGCACGGCACGCCGTGCCGCCGGGCCGGGCCGGCACGGCCCGATGGCCATCTATACATAGAAGACATTGATAATGCCCTCTAGAAGACGTGCCAAAGGTTTTTTTTTAACTCATGACTGCTGTGGCCTGTGGGCCTTGCTGGTGGTAAAGCTGAGAATGGTTTGGACTCAAAACGGATGGGCATCTTGGGCTGGTTTGGGTTGGGTCGAAACGGGCTAAAAAGTCTACTGGGCTGGCTTGATTTAGGCTCACACTTCAGTTCACCGTCACACGAACTAGTAGTCAGTTCAGTCACGAGCCGCGCAAGTTCCTCGGCGGCGGCGGCGTACGCGTACGCCAAGCAGAGCGCGGGGCCGCTCCGCCGGGGCGTGGACCACGTCGAGGGCGCCGTCAAGGCCGTCTTCGTTCCCGTCTACGACCGCGTCCCGCTTCACCTGCTCAAGTTCCTCGACCGGAAGGAAGGTAAGGAGGGCTTTTAGACGCTGGGTTCAATCACGCATGTCGCGTGCGATGAAATTCGCAGATGTAGATTTTCAGGATGAAGTGTTGTTAGCATTCTATGCTAGTATCTCACCTGTTGCTACAAACATGGTCTTGCTGTTACTGTTAGTTTCGAAGGGTTTTGGCATTGGTTTCATGTTACGATTGAAATCAACTAATACAGTAGCAATTTGGGATTTTGTAAGCCATATAGTAGCTAAATATTTTGTCACTTGTCATATAATGTTGTGCTGAATAGGTTGAAACTAAATCTGGTCAGGAATTTGGACTTTTGCAGCCTTTTTGTGTGCTTGGCTACAAAATTCTTGGGTCAAGCGACATGAGTTAGGTCATATTCTTATTTGTTGCCGTCTTGCTAGGTACATTCATTGCTCCATTGCAATCTAGCTTTGGGTTGTTTCTGTTTCATTGCAAATGAAAATTAGCAATAGTTTCGATTTATCATAAACTAATACGCAGGATCTGCCACTGTATCGCAAATGATATTTTGGGAAATTGCATACTAATCTGAGAACATTGTTGAAGATTTTACTGAGTTGCTAACTTGCTATCAACGCTAGATTGGCTACAATACTTGTACGGTACTGACATATATAACATAGGTTGGCCTGGTCTCCTGTGTGCTGAATAGGACTTAAGAGTCTTGTTTGCCGTGCAGTTTAAGATGTCAGAAGCACTTGAGAAAGATAAGGAAATTGGTGAAGAGGAAGAGGAGGAGGAAGAAGAGTATGTATTGCTAGAGTTCGACAATTGTCTTTATTCAGACATATCCCCAGGTGCTCCGTTCGTACTCTCTGTAAGCTGGTTTTTCTCCGGATCTACTACTCTATGGGATCAACTTGGTCATTGATAACTTAGTTTGCAACTATATCTGGATTTTTTTTTGTTCATTTGCCTTTACATTAGATTATTACTAAGTTGTGAAAATCATGTTTGTCAGGGTTTGGATACATTGACGCCTACCTTGATAGTAGGTGACAGTCTGAAGATGGTAAGTCATGTTCTGGTATTGTTTTCCGTACTCTGTAGTGTGCCTTTGGGTTGTGTGACTGTAGCAGGTCTTGTACTCCTGTAGGTACTTCGTGCTTAGCTGCACAGGGTGCTAGTAAGTTTTTGCATTTTCATGAACATACTATCTAATTTACTGAGTTTCAAACTTTAGATCGTCTTACACACCTTCATTTACTTGTATTGCCAGTCTTCCAGATCAAAATCAATTACTAGTTTGAGTTCACTTCTTGGTGACTAACAGAGTACAGAGTACATATTCGTCATAACTGTAGCTTGTGCCGTTGAATACTGTAACAGGACAAGATGGAAACAAGATGTATTTGGAGCCCATAAGTTACTTATAACTCCTTAAGTACCAAGCATGCATTTACTACTGATTAGCTATTTTGTTGCCTGATGACGTCAACTTATTCTGTTAAGCATTTGTATCCCTTTCTTTGTTCTAGCGATTTTCTTCTTTACAAAATGAAAAAAAAACTTTGAAATTCCCAATTCGTACTTTAGAGTTTCAGGCTCTAACCTGCTTACCAAGCGTGCTAATCCTAATGCTAATGCCTTGTTTAATGACAGATCGGAGAATATGAAGAAACTGTTGGCACCTGCTATCTATTCTCTGAAAGTGGTAAGGAACTCTGAAACTACCCTCCCTCGCCGCCCTTATGTTTGACAAATATTTCTTCATGGCTTGTTAAATTTCCCAGAATCTGGTGCATTGTTATTATGCCACTTCTGTCTTCTGAGAATTTCAGATGTTCATTTCATATGAGATGACATCATTTGCACATAAAACTCAGTCCCGAATCCTGTCACAAGGTTATGATTGAACCAGCGAATATAATTTTCATGAGTATGTACTGGCTTTGTCAGTCATGCTATAATCATTTCAACTCATAGGTTCATTGGGAAACTCATTCAAGCAGTGTGAAAAACTTTATTTTTTGATATAACACAGTTCTTTATAGTAGATTCATTCAATGATTGCTCCCCTTTTGTTATCAGAAGCTGAACCAAAACCTACAAGTGATGAGATGGCACCTTCTGAAGAAAACACAGACAAACCAGCTAGCAGCAGTAAGGAAGCCCCCTCGAAGGAGGTGAACCATCTCGCCAGCGTTCAAAAGATCCTCAAATTTCGTCCAATCAATGTGGAGCATTCGCAGCATCGAGCATATCAGCACAAGGACAAGGAACTCTAGAGCACAAAAAAAAAAACACTTGTTTTTCTTCTTCAATACCTCCAGTGTACAGTTTGGTAGCTCATTGACCATCCAAACGAGGTGGATTGTATACTTGCTGGGTTCATCTATATCGATATGTTGGTCTATTGTTTGTCTCTACTCTAAGCATCCCCATTGGAATCATCTACCAGCGGCTGGCACAGTGCTGTTGATTACAGGGGTAGGGGTGTCTTCGATCGATGGAACTACAGCAGCGGCCAGGGGCTCCCCGTGGCCCCCCTCTTTGTCCCTTGCACCTTGAGACATGGCCAGGAACTACTATAGCTTTGAGGGTTGTGGGGGAATATACAGCCTTATTGACTGGGTACAGATAGCAGAGATAATATAGATGGATAGAGATGGATTCATCAATCTTATAACTTACTAGGAGTGTGAGGTCATTCCAGTTCAACCAGAACGACGGTGCAGCATAGTGCACGTAAGAAGTTGGAGAGCATAACATATTAAGAACTGACTTTGTTGCACAACAATGTGTACTTCAATTTCAATTCATACTAGCATACAGCTCAATTTACATGAGGTACAAGACACCGAAGACATCTACCAACTCAACATACTAGGAGTGCGAGGTCATTCCACTTCAACCAGAACGACAGTGGAGCATTATTCAGTGCATATAGTAAGAACTGACTTTGTTGCACAACAATGTGTACTTTAATTTCAATTCATAGTAGCATACAGCTAAATTTACATGAGGTGCAAAGACACCTCCCACCAACTCGTTAGGATTCCATATTGTCCAAAAACCATGTGATCGATTTTTGCAAGCAGGTCTGCAACATATGTGAATGTATCTTGATCAGTCAACAACCATGGAATCTGAAGCACCGACGCTCCCTTCTTCTATGCTCATCTTCTGCTCTACGGTGATAGCTCTCAACTCATCTGCTATACTCTTTTGCTCATCTTCAATCGAGATCTGCAATTCCTCAACCTGTAAAAGGTACCACCACATGAACAGACATTCCTAGATCAATCCACAAGGTTGAATTGATTATGCTATATAAGAAGGTTTCCTGCAGAAGTTAACTGCACGAGAATTATGGTTTCAAAGAAAATAACTGTATAGTTCCTATTATGGTTTCAAAGAATAAATGTACACTTCCTATTTATATGTGCCAGTCAAAAGGTCCAATAAGACACTTCAGTCGAAAATTAAATGTTCACAAGGTTAGGTGGCCGTTCATGTAAATTTTTAGAGATCAATCATATATAATCGTAATCCTAATCTGATTGTTACTTCATATAACAAAATTATCTGTGCTGTAGATATCAGAACCAGAAATTCATGAAGCATCACATTTAGTACTCACTGTGTTCCAAAATGTAAGGTCATTGTAGTTTTGTCCTAAATCAATATAAAAAGTATTAATACCTAAATACCAAATAAATGCACTATCCAGACATTTCATGGTGGATTTAACAAAAAAATGATGTTGTAGATAGCCACACATTTTTCTCCTATATACTTAGTAGGATGGAACAGATGAGTATATTATTTTAACTGAGCATTCTATTCCTATGTGCCACTATAATATACATGAAAACACAACCTGAAATAAAAAAACATTACGCGTGAACTTACCACATGTAGAAGAAGGGCAAACTGCTTCTTCCTCAGTTCCAAAGTCCTTATGCATGCTACATTCTCAGCCTCCAAATCAGCTATCTCCTTCTCAAGATCTGCAATGAGTTTTTCAGTTTCTGACCGCGGAGGCTGCAAACAGATCAGCTTTCGGATGGCTTCACACTCTTCTTTGTGCTGCCTCCCGATCTTGCTCTGCTCAAGTTGCTTCTTAAGGTCCTCAATATCAATCTTAGCTTGCAAGATCTGTCGCTCAATCTCAACCTGCAGCTCATTAAAGCTTTCCTTCTCCCTAATGTTTGCATCAACCACAGCCTTGCTTTTCAGAAGAGGTAGCTCAAAGGTGTTAATTTCCTGTAGAAAGGCCTTGTACAGTCTTTCGCAGTCACTTACGTTATCTGTGTCCTTCTCGATCTCAGTGGCAAAGGACATGAACTTCTTCTGAAGCTTCTTTAGTGGCGGTTCACCCCTGGTGGTCGTCGTCCTAGTCAGAAGCCTGTGTTTAATAATTGCATCATCATCCTGTGGTCCAAATGCATAATGTGCAGACATTTCTTCACCCCTTCCAGCTACCTTCCTCCCTTTGGCAAGCATCCCACAATGCAGGATCAAATAACTGAAATCAAAAGAGTGCTATGAAAAAAATATTTATAATCCAAAAGTCAGGTAAGGTTATCTCATTTGGTGATATAACAAAACATATGCAGCTACAAATTCGTAATCGAACACATAAAAATTTGAACATGTTTGCTCTGCCAAGCTGCAGCAAAAATATAACTGCATAACTGTAAGAGAGCAAGTTTCTACAACTAAACCCAATACATAATCAAACTGAGAAGGCGCTGCAAAGTACCCAACTCATGCTAATCTCTGTGTTTTTCTATTTGCCTATGTTAAAATACTCCTAGCATTGCACAGGCGAGGTAAGGCTTGCCACGGACACCCTTCCCCAGACCCCGCACAGAGCGGGAGCTCTCTGCACTGGGTACGCCCCTAAAATAATTTTCAGTAACAACCAAAAAACATTTCCTTAAACTTAAATGTTGGTGCATCAGGTTCAGAAAGATGAATGATTTAGTCATGCTGAGACAAGTTATCTATACCTAATAATAAAGAGGCAAAATTTCTCTCCACCTATTTTTTGGTCCGGTCATCCCTTAACTAACTTTCTGAATGTGGAAAACCGCCTATAGCCCTTCTCTTTATATAACTAGGAATCCTAATCCAATTAGATCTCTCCGATTTCGTCGTCTATTCCATCTCTCATACACCGGCCTCTCCTCAAATTTATTTCTATCTGTCCCTATCTTTTCCGTGCTGGAGCAGCGTAATCTGGGCAAGCTACACAAGGACCGGTAGAGTTCAGGTAGAATACATATACAAGGACGTAAAAAGAAAGGAAATGAGAAATCGGTCAAATAAAATGAAACGTCCTGATGTGGAAGAGCGAAGAACATAACAACGGAGCACAGATCGGAATTCCGTGTCGACGACGACGATGACGTGCTGGTGCGGGACAGCCCTCCTGGCAGGTGCACCGGCCCATGGAGGCATGGAGCCCATCGTCGTCATGTAAACTAGAGGCGGTGGGGTTCGGATCGGGCAGGTGCGGACGCACAGGCGCCGCTGTCGCTACCCGTCTGAAAGCTGAAGCCGCAGCTGGCACAGGACGCCAGCGCGGGGGCTGTCAAGACGCCGCGTGCGCGGTCGCATCAAAGCTCTCAGGGCTCGGTGCGTTTGCGGCCGCGACGAAACCATGCTCCCTTCGCCGATCCCATGCATAGCGGTCACGGTCCAGGAGGCTGTACGCGCGCCGACCCACGTCGCCGAGCCTCTCGCCGTCCCCAAAGAGGCTGTCCCGGTCCCTAGCTTGATCCTTGTCCAAGGAGACGCTGGCAAGGCAAGCGAGGAGGAGTACTATGCCAAGGCCAAGGGGAGGAGTCCATATAGGTCCTCCTCCATCTCCTCCTCGCCGCTGGCGCCGCCTCCGTTCCTCGTCCACGGTTAGCACCCGGCCACCGAGCGCCGGACGGCGGCAGCGAAAAGCGCTTTAAGGAGGAGCTGCAGCACCACATCATCAGAGGCCGAGGAGAAGATCACTACTCGCCGAAGATGAGCAAAATCAGCATCTCTGCTTACAACTGCAGCAGCTCTTTGCCAGCGAAGCCAAGAAGCTCTTTTGACGGTGGCTCCTCGTCGGTTTCGATCGGCAAGTCAGTGAGAATGTTCAGAGCATGGGAGCCAACAGTTTTTCAAGACCAAAGCTAAGAACTGCCCGACGATGCCGGTGATGATCTGATGCGTTGGGGCAACCTACCACTACCAGGCTACGACGATTGGAGTCTGCTGCTTCGAGCGGTTTACTGGTTGGGACAGAGATGAGTGCTGCATCGGCGAAGTGTGTCATGTGGTTCGGAGTGCCGCCATATGCTGGAAGCCAAGAGGTGCTAGACTGCTGGTGTGGATAAGGATAGAACCGGAAGCTGCTGGAACTGGAGTGCTTTTTGGAACAAAATAAAAATGGTATAGAAAAATACTTTACCTGGTTTGTTCACCGTATTTAAACACATGTTGTGATCATACCTCTATCCTCTGATCATGGAAATGAGTTCGATTATTGCAAGACGAATTATAAAATATGTCATGATCGTTAAATAAATCATCAGGTTATAAGTCATCTGAGTAACCAGCAATAAAATATAAACTCCGTTGCAATGCACGGGCAAGTTTGCTAGTTGAAATAAAAAATGGAAGTTCCATGGGTATGAATGCATATAACTGAGTACTAAAAAACCAAGAAATACATACAGTAAAGCAAGAAGCCAAGAGCTATACGCTAAATCTTAGGTGCTGTTTGTTTCGGCGCAGGCAACGGCAACGTAATTTGGAACTGAAACCAGCGCCAACTGTTACAAGGCAAGGGTTAACACGATTTGTTTGGTTGGACGTGCACACGGGGTGACGACGGGGCAGCGGAGCTGACTCCGGGAACGGAGCCAATAGCGCTGAGAGGAGGGGTAACGGAGATATACATATACTGCGCTGTATCCATTCACGCTGCCATCTATTTACGGGCCGGTAAGTCCGAACGGCAATCAACGCAATCCATTCACACTGTGAAACGGTGACGGGCTCAAATCGTCCAACCAAACAACTCAAATCGTCCAACCAAACAAACCTCATAACTAATCATTAAAGAGGGAGTAATCTTTTGCCGACTCCATATTTGCCGCTGCTAAATCATGCACCTGATCTAACAGAAGAATCACGCAAAAAACAATGAATCATGAAAAAGAGGATTGCAGATGCAACAAGATTCATCCGAATACAAACGTTTAGGGTTTGGGTGCTCGGTTTCGCACAGCAGGAAGGGAAGAGGCGTGGACGTACCTAGTGTTGCTCGTCGCCGGCGAAGGGACTGAACAAGACCTTGCGAAGCGTCCGATGGAGACCTGGGCTAGGCGCGGCGGCGGCGGCAGCGGTCGCCCAGGCTCGTCGCCGAGAGAGAGAAAGAGGGAGAGCAAGCGGGGAAACGGGAGATGGACGGGGCAGGCATGTTTGGATTAGATGTACATTGCAAATTTACATGGGCCTGGAGCAGATGGTCTCATCCAGCGGCGTCTCTAGGCCCAGCGTGTACTACTGTGTTTAAGCATCAAGCCTTTTTTATATTGATTATAAAAAAAACTATATCGTCCAATATTCTTACTAATGTCTGAGGGTTTATGGACCCAATTAAAAAGCGATCTCATGCGTAACACAAATTCTAGATATATATCATAAGCGGCGCCATTTGCTTCTCTTAGATTGGAAAAATAGTCTGAACTCAACTCTCCCACGCTTTTATTTTATATAGAGGAAGAAATTCATTTTTTATTATTGATGTGCCACAGAGTCCAATTTTAACCATCGTACACAGTTAAAATTGGTACGAGCGGCGTTTATTAACCATCGTACACAGTTCATTTTTTAACCATCGTACACAGTTCATAGAGTCTGTAGTACCCAAAAAATGATGTTCAAGTATGTGCATTTTCTTTTTATATCTCTAGTTTATCGATATGTCAACCGATCTGTATAAGTAGTTTAGTATACTAAGAATGCCAACGTTTGGCATAATTTCTTGTCAAATTTGACTAAGGTTAGTTCATCAGATTGCATTTTGACTAGCCTAGGACAATCTTGCCACACTTTTTATAGTCACTGACACATGGGTTGGAGCTAGTAGAAAAAGAATCTTGCCAGAGTTTGTCTCTACAACCAAACAATTTCTAATTTTATCAAACTCGACTAATTGTGAGTGGCAAACTGTGGCAAGATTTGGCTTCACGCGAGGGTAAACCTGGATCTGCCACTAGTGGCCATGTCGGGCCGAACACCTCATTCAGTGGCCGCATGTTGCTGGCCCGCTCTTGGAGAAGGATAAGATTGACATCGGACCCAAAACGTCTCACGCGAGGCGAAAACAGCTCACGCGAGGCCGAGAACGGGCCACGGGAGGCGAAAACATCTCACGTCGGGCCAGAAATGGGTAACAGGAGCCGAGAACGGGAGATGTTGGGCCGAAAACATCGGTAGAAAACGACTAAGTCGGTCTGGGAATGGGTAATGGGCGAAAACAGGTGGACCGCGGACGTGGTCCCACCGAGGCGGCCCGCGAAGCCCGAGGAACCCGCCCATGGCCACATGAAAAGTCTAAGGTTCGGTCCATCCGTGGGCACGACTCCCGTGGGACTCGTTCTCCAAAACCCCAGTTAATGAGCAAAAACTAGCAAAACTACATATCACATGGATTTCATGTGGTCCTCCAAAACGTGCATGGTTTTGTGAAGGGACTACTCCTAGAACTTATGGGAGGGTTGGATGCCCCTCAAGTATAGTAGGGAGAGAGGGTTCGGGTGGTTGAGAACTAGGTAAACTGTTACGAAACCACTTGATTTTCAGACGTTTTCACCAAGACAGCTCCACCGAACCTCGACCACACCCATGGACTCTCTGGCTGGCCACAGCCACCAACAACCTGCCTTGGCTAGCTTTGGTTGTCTAATACTGGCTAGCTGGCCAGCAAGCAGCCATGAGCGGTCAGGTCAGGCTGGATGCCTCGCTCAATCGCTGCATGTTTCTAGCCAACTGTTCGAGAAGGATAAGGTTGACATCGGACCAATGCATCTCATGCGAGGCGGAAATGGCTCGTGTCGGGCCGAAAATTGGTAACAGGAGGCGAGAACTAGTCATGTCGGGCCAAAAACAATGGTTGAAAACGACTAAGTCGATCTAGAAACGGGTAAGAGGCGAAAACAAGCCAAAAACGGGTCACAAATGGGCCGCGGGATCCGGTCCCATCGGGGCGGCATGCGGGCCTTAGGGGACCCGCCCATGGGGACCCCACATGAAAATTCCAAGGTTCGATCCATCCGTGGCCACAACAACTCTCGTGCGACTCGTTCTCCAAAACCTCAGTTCCTGAGCAAAAGCTTAGCAAAAATGCATATCACATGGATTTCATGTGGTCCTCCAAAACATGCATGGGTGCTACGGCTGGATGCTACTGGTTGCCTAGCCGCCATGGGTGGCCAGCCAGTGGCCATGGCTCGCTACGCCGGTCGGATGCCTTCCTTTGTGGCTGAATGCTTCTGGCCCGCTGTTGGAGAAGGATAAGGTTGACATTAGGGCCAAAACGTCTCACGCGAGGCTGACAACGGGCCATGGGAGGTGAAAATGGCTCACGTCAGACAAGAAACGGGTAACGGGAGGCGAGAATGGGTCACGTTGGGCCAAAAATAGAGGCTGAAAACGACTAAGTCAGTCCCGAATCGGGTAATGGGCAAAAATGAGCCAAAAGCGGGCGAAGAGCGCAGTGAACCCAGAGACAGAGTAGAGCCGAAAGGAGTCGTCGTCACCACCAAAGGTAAACTTTGTCTTACTCAACACAGCTATGCCCCCTCCTCGTGGATCATTCTTGTGATATGTCTTTGAATAAGCCCTCGGTCCGAGAAATGGCAGCAACTAGAAGAATTTCGCGACATCTATTTAGGTCTTGTTTGGATACACTAGTATCCACTGCAATCCACGTGTGAAGAAAGAACATTAAGGGCTTGTTTGGATGCCTATGTATTTTTCTCAACCACGTGTGTTGAAGTGGATTGGAGTGGAAATTAAACTTTCACTTCAAAACATGTGGATTGTGGTAGATACATGAGCATCCAAACAAGGCTTAAAACATATGTAGTATATATACATGAAGAAATCTGGAGACCATAATATTTGGGAAAACCTTGGCATGGAAAGACATGCTCTGGTGAGATCATTGCAGAGTGTGTGGAGGTGGGGAAGTGCATGACTATTAATCAAAGGGATGACTGTTTTAGGCTGCTGTGGTGCTGTGATAACTGCTAATTATACTTAACTGCAACTGCAAGCAGGCATAGGCAAGATATCATTTGGAAAGTGAGGAAGTGGAAAACCTTCCTGACTTTTCAATTGCCCATTTCACTGTCTTATCGATCATACAGTTTGTAATATATGTTACATCTGTTGGTGTCATTCCTCTACTTGTCATGTGCCCAAATTTGGCAAATTAGCATAGGTCTACTTTCAACATTTCTGCTCTAGCTTATGTAATTGTACACTTAGGGGTCCTAAGACAAACATGCTATTGGCCATAGTATATATTGATCTAGCACCATCATGCTTACATCTAAGATCTGTATCAATCTTTAAAAATGTCTGCATAGTGTAGTGTTTCCCAATCCTGGTACTTTTAAAAAAACTACCAGAACTGCCGGGCACGATGGATACTGTCACATAAGATGCTTCAAAATGTACTCAAACCTCAAGCTGAAATAACTGGTGGTGCATTTAAGTACAATGAAAAGTATACACCTTTCTTGGAACATGCAAATCTATTAGTGTTATCAAATTTCCTTACATTCATCAAGAGATCTGAAGCGTCAGTTGATCATGTGCTTTTGAGTGCATTAGTTGATAGGTGGTATGATGAAACAAACACTTTTTCACTTTTCGTGTGGAGAAAATACACTCAGGCAGATGTTGCAATGATTGCGGTCTTCTTATCAAAGACGATGTTGTAAGCCTCGCTAGCATCAAAGTAGAGCCTGATTACGTGGAGGAGCTCTTTTGGAAAGCACCATCAGGAAATGAAAATATACGTAAATCGCTACTGATGAATTTTGGAGAGCTCCCCAAAAATACAACCAATGTTGGTGTTGAGCAGCATGCAAGGGCATACACGCTTTGAATTCTTGAGACGTCATGTTTCGCCATCACTAGCCGTAAAGTACATCTTAGTCTGCTTCCGTTGCTAGCGGGCTGAGAAAAGGCTAGACAATACAACTAGGCTCAGCTATGTCGACTTGTCTGTATCATGAGTTGAGCAAAATCTCCAGCAAGACCTATATGCCTAACTCAACTATTGGTGGTTTTCTTATTTTCTTCAGTTATGGGCACAATGCCATTTTGTTGCTCTGAGGTCTCCATTGAGATATGATGTTACAGATATCGACGAGCGTGATATGATCCCAAAGTTTGGGCTCATATCGGTACAAAGGGGCAATAAGGTAGTCGAATCATCAGTCGACAACTATGGCAAATACATAGAGAAGTTTGACAAACTCAATTATGTTAGTGATGTCCATACAGGGACACTACTGCATTGCTAGATCTTGTTGATCATCCAATCTGCTTACGAGACAAAGACATATTTGCCACAAGATTGAATTTGACATACCTTAAAACTGTTGAAAACTATAACCCTCACAGGGTTATGAGGCAGTTCAAGTGGCGCTAGGGACCGCCACCCGAGATAGTGGAAGCTGTCGACGGCCAAAAACACATGTAAGGCCATAAGGGTTATCGTGTTCTCCATGAGTTCAGACTTATACTTCACCTGTTTTCTAATTGCTTATTAATGTATTGTTTGTAGAGACCCAGAACTTGAGACCGACCAAATGGGTGACCAGAACAAAAGAGGTCATAATGTTATTATATATATTCCTATGAAAAAGGGACTGCACGAGAAAGATAAATTGTATGAAAAACATTTCTTATGGTTTTTGCGTACTTATCATGTACGCCTTTTAGACCGAGGAGGACGAGCACGGGAACTATGAAGTGAAGTTCTTGAAAACCTTGTTCTATTGTAGGTCGTAGGATGACTTGCCTTCTGGGTTTCTTTGATGGAAATACATTAGGGGAAATCCACTAGGAAGGCATGTTCTTTCGATGGAGACTTCCAGTAGATATCCCTATTGTATTTCCATCAAAGAAACTGTCGATGCGGGACCCACGGGATACACCGCAAGGAAGAGAGGAGATCTAGTTTGATTAGGATTCCTCCCATGTAATCCTAGTAGTAATACTACCCTGTAATCCTACTAGGACTCTACATTGTAAACCGACTAGGACTCTGGCCTCCTGGCTATATAAAGGAGGGCGGAGTTCCTGGAGGAAAGGGGGTGAGAGAGAACACTTTACAATCAATCCAACGCAAAGGCTAACGCCGACTGGACGTGGGGCTATTACTCGATCACGGTCAAGGGCCCGAACCAGGATAAATCGACTGTCTCTTGCGTTTACCGTCGAGTTCTGCATACGCTGAAGCCCGAACAAACTGCCCCGAGTACCCCCATGGCAGGCTATCGGTGGTGAAACATCGACAGCTAGCGCGCCAGGTAGGGGCTTTCAGCGAATTTGCATCCAAGAGCTCGACGGACCTTGACAACATGATCTTCTCAACGGGATCAACCTTCATCTTCGGTTCATGGATCTGCGAGGCAGGCGACGATGGCAAGCTCCAAAGCCGTCTCCTCGAAGATTCGGATCACCATGAAGACCTCGCTATTTCGGCGACTACGACAGATCAACTCGTCGGAAGATTCACTCAGCTCGTGATGTCCGATCCAACTCAGATTTCACGGCTTTGCGCATCCAACTCAAACTCAGGCTCCGCATCCGAGATGGAGTCTTACCCGAGTTCTCTCAAGAATAGTCCAAGTTCTTTTCCGGCGGGGCTCCAGAACGCGGACTCAACCTATCAAGAATTCAACTCGGAAAGCATTCAAAGTTCTTTCGAGAATAGTCCAAGTTCTTTTCCGATAGGGCTCCGGAACGTGGCCTCGGCCTATCAAGATTACAACTCGAAGTACATTTAGAGTTCCCTCAAGAAGTCGGGTCATGGTACGACTACGTCAAGCTGTCCGAGCCAGGGGCAAGCCAGTTGTCCGACTGCATCCCGAGCCGGAAGCAAGCCAGTTGTCTGACTACTCGTCATAGTTTCTGACTACTTTGGCTATGGTGACCAACTACTCGACAGCTCATGTCCAAGTACTCGCAAGCTGATGTTCGGGGGCTACAACCACTGGGGTCTCCTGAGCACAAAATGTCAGGATCGCGCGCTGATTCCACCACGCGGTCGTCAATCAAGCTAAGTCATGGTTTAATATTTTTTCAAATATTCTTTAATCATCATATATCTCTGGATATTATCCATATGCCTCCGCGGCTATACTACAGTTGATTTACCTAGGTTGCTGAGGCCTTAATCCATGAAGCCTACTCGCCGGAAAGGTGCGAGAGGTGTTTAAACGTAATAGGCTATCTACCTAGGGAAATTACATGGCCTAGTAAGAGCAAGACGCGAAAAAATTTAATATGCATTTTATAATGTCTTCTCTTAACGGTTGTTAATTTACCTGGGTTGCTGAGGCCTTAATCCGTGAAGCCTACTCGCCGGAAAGGTGCGAGAGGTGTTTAAACGTAACAGGCTACCTACCTAGGGAAATTACATAGCCTAGAATTTAATATGCATTTTATAATATCTTCTCTTAACGGTTGTTAATTTACCTGGGTTGCTGAGGCCTTAATTCGTGAAGCCTACTCGTCGGAAAGGTGCGAGAGGTGTTTAAACGTAATAGGCTACCTACCTAGGGAAATTACATAGCCTAGTAAGAGCAAGACGTGAAAAAATTTAATATGCATTTTATAATACTAGGACAAACTTCCAACTTGATATTTTGTGTATCAATTATTACATACTTTCGTATGATTACTTTGCAGGGAACCATTTTCTGGACCACGTCATCAAATAAGGAGCTTGCCCACCGCTGGCTGCCTTACTTGGCCACTACTTCGTTGGGTGAGACACACGCCCCGCGCTGTCTTACTCGGTTGCTGCTCTACAAGTCGCCAGGACGTCCGACTACTCGGCCGCAGTGATCGACTACTCGGTTGGAGTGATCAACTACTCGACAGCTAAGGTCGACCTTGTTGCGGTGATTTAGAAATTCTAAGGTGGGGGTGATACGGGGTCTCCGGTGAGGGGACTGCCCACCCAAAGCCTTTTGATGGATTATCTAGGTTGCCTTACTCGGATCGAATCATGGTTGAACGAGAAGATTTTGCGTCAGCAAGATGAGCACGAATATGAGGATGCACGTGCATATTTATATGTACTTTCATTACTCAAGCGAAACAAAGGAAGAGGCATGACATATAGCAGCATGCAAGAAGACATCAAGCACACGAGCTAATTATGGAAAATACTCGGTGGCGCAACTGTGTTGACTTGCAATGGTATATGGATAGCCTACTGCAGTTTGCGGGTTACTTGGATACACCCTTGAGAATGTCTACAAGATCCTGCATATCCTCAGAAGAGGTTTTCAGTTCTTTGAACAACTCAGATTCAAGACCCTCTAACTTTTTGTTCCAAATAGCAAGAAGCTCGGGGGCTACACTCAGTGAGTGCACTTTTTCTTCTAAAAAGCACACATCACTCAGAAGACTTCTTCAAGACAGGAGTTTTCAAACAACATAAGATTCAAGACCCTTCAACTTTTTGTTCCAAATAGCAAGAGGCTTGGGGGCTATACTCAGTGAGTGCACTTTTTTCTTCGAAAAAGCGCACGTCACCAAGAAGACTTCTTCAAGACAGACCACTTCAACGCCTCACGACAAAAAGAACCCGAACCGAGCTATATCCGAGTTCTTTTTTATAAAGAACCCGGGTATATGCTCGGGAGCCCTTCGACGAAGAATCAGAGCAATTTCAAGACAAGACCCTCTAGCTCCTTGTTCCAAATAGCAAGAGGCTCGGGGGCTACACCCAGATGGGAGTACTTTTTCTTCAAAAAAAACACACACACCACTCGAAGATCCCAAGAAGCGCTACATGGTTTCACTCAAGAAAGCACTCGGGCGACGCTTGTTCCTGCTCGGCAAGACCTGGAGGAACAAGACAAGGCTTCCGGAGTTCAACCATGAAGTGCTCGGGGGCTTGTCGATGCGGAACCCACGGGATACACCGCAAGGAAGAGAGGAGATCTAGTTTGATTAGGATTCCTCCCATGTAATCCTAGTAGTAATACTACCCTATAATCCTACTAGGACTCTACATTGTAAACCGACTAGGACTCTGGCCTCCTGACTATATAAAGGAGGGCGGAGTTCCTGGAGGAAAGGGGGTGAGAGAGAACACTTTACAATCAATCCAACGCAAAGGCTAACGCTGACTGGACGTAGGGCTATTACTCGATCACGGTCGAGGGCCCGAACCAGGATAAATCGACTGTCTCTTGCGTTTACCGTCGAGTTCTGCATACGCTGAAGCCCGAACAAACTGCCCGGATACCCCTGTGGCAGGCTATCGGTGGTGAAACATCGACAGAAACCCAGAAGGCACGTCATCTTGGGACCTACGATAGAACAAGGTTTTCAAGCACTTCATCTCACCGTTCCTCTGCTCATCCTCCTCAGTCTAAAAGGCGTGCATGATAAGTATGCAAAAATCATGACAAATGTTTTTCCTACCGTTCACATTTCTTATCCAATCCCCTCTTTCATAGGAATCGATGTAGCGGGATTACGACCTTTTTCGTTCCGAACACCCACATGGTCAGTCTCAAGTTCTGGATCTCTACAAACAATACATTAATAAGCAGTTAGAAAACAGGTGGAGTATAAGGGCCAGTTTGGTTCGCGAAAAATTTGGCAAAATGCTACTGTAGCGTTTTCGTTGTTATTTGGCAATTAGTGTCCAATCATAGTCTAATTAGGCTTAAAAGATTCGTCTCGTGGATTTCGTCTAAACTGTGTAATTAGTTTTATTTTTTATTTATATTTAATGCTTCATGCATGCGTCCAAAGATTCGATGTGACGGAAAATTTTGAAAAATTTGACGTTTTGGAGACAGGGCCTAGGTCAAAACTCATTGAGAACACTACACCACTTACATGTGCTTTTGGTCGTCCACAGCCTCCACTGTCTCGGGTGGCGATCCAAGCTGACAACCGAACTGCCTCATAACTCTACGAACGTTATATTTTTCAACAATTTTAAGGTATATCAAATTCGATCTTGTGGCAAATATGTCCTTATCTCATAAGCAAATCAGGTGACTCACAAGATCTAGCAGTGCAGTAGTGTCCCTGTACAGACACTACAGGACATCACTAACATAACTGAGCCTGTCAGACTTGTCTGTGTATTTGCAGTAGTTGTCGGTTGATGATTCAACAACCTTATTGCCCCTTTGTACCAATATGAGCCCAAACTTCAGGATCATATCACGCTCGTCCATATCTGTAATATCACATCTCAATGGAGGCCTCAACAACAAAATGACATTGTGCCCATAGCTGAAGAAAATAAGAAAACCACCAATAGTTGAGTTAGGCATATAGGTCTTGGTGGAGATTCTACTCAACTCATGATACAGGCAAGCCAACATAGCTAAGTCCAGCTAATTGTCCAGCCTTTTTCCCAGTCCGCTAGCAATGGAAGTCACCAAAGATAGGCTTTACGGCTTGTGATGGCGAAACATGATGTTTCAAGAATCCTTGCGTGCTGCTCAACAACAACATCAGTTGCATTTTCGGGGAGCTCTCCAAAATTCATCAGTAGTCATTTACGTATATTTTCATTTTCCAATGTTGCTTTTCCCAAGAAACTCCACGTAATCAGGTTCTACTTTGATGCCAGCGAGGCTTACAACATCGCCGTTGCCAGGAAGACCGTAAATCATTGCAACATCTTCCAGAGTGAGTGTCATTTCTCCACACGGAAAGTGAGAAAGTGCTTGTGTCATCGTACCACCTATCAACTAATGCACTCAAAACCGCATGATCAACTGTCGCTGCAGATCTCTCGATGAATGTAAGAAATTTTGAGAACACTAATAGATTTGCACGTTTCAAGAAAGGTCTATACTTTTGATTGTACTTAAATCCACCACCAGTTATGCCTGCCCGAGGTTTCAGTACATTTGGAAGCACCTTTTACGACAGTATCCATTGTGCCCGACATATATATATATATATATATATATATATATATATATATATATATATATATATATATATATAACCAAAAGCAATTTTTTTTTGCTAGTAAAAATTTCACAGCACCCTCATCCATGCTTTCGGGTGCGTTTGGTTAAGCCGTGGCTTCTGAAAAAGTAGCTATAAGATGTGGGCTTTAGAAAAACTGTTGTAGGGTGTGGGCTGTGAGAGAAGACAAGCCGTTTGGCTCTCTCAGCAGACCCCGCTCGACCTGCTTCTTCCTATCGCAACAACTCTTTCTCTCTCCTGGGGCTCACAGGCGGCCGGGATATGCCTGTGCATTACACGGAAAAAAAATCCATCAAATGTTCATGGAAACACGAAGACATAATTTCTATATATTTATATGAATTTATGTTTATCTTTTCTATAATTTTTTAAAGACTATTTTAAATGCAATGGAAATATTATTTGAATTTTCAAAATGTCAATTCATATATCATAAACAATTTTCTTTCAATACAAAAATAGGAAATGAATTATTTATTGGATCTATAAAACGTTAAACAAACTAAACCAATGTCACGCGAAAAAGCAAAACCATCGAATGCACATGAGTCAAGGGAAGAGCACACGCATAATATTTTTTTGCTTAAAAGGAAAAGTATATATCATGATAGCTACAAAAGATTTATTGTTAGCGGCGAGCAACATAACATATCTGCTATGCACATCCAGTACTGGGTGGAAGTAAAGATGTGAAAAGGCCAACCTGCCATGGGAGATGTCCGAAGTGATCAAAATCCCCTTTATTGTGCTAGTAACACCCAGCCCAAATATAGACTTCACTGCCACAAGTGAAGTACAGGCTAGCCTAACAAGAAGCCCAGTCAGGTTCTGCAACCACGAGACACAATAGTCAGCTCCCTCAACACATATCGAGCACATGCAAGAAGTTGTAGAGCAAAGGTACAATGCACGTCGATGGACGGCCATGAGTCCACCAGTGTGGATGAAAGGTAGGACCTTCTCTATAACACCCTGGTGACAGAGCTGGTGGACAAGATCAACTGAAGTGCTAAAGGAGTCCACGATGCTCATCAAGCACGCTGCAACCTTCTCCACTATGATCTCAGTTAGATTCGGGAACGACAGTACCGCTTTGTCCTCAGATTGCAGAAGATTACAGTGTTGGGACCGAATCCAGAAAAAAACTGGGAGCAATCTGCCAGGACCGTTTTGCAGGCATTTGCGACAGCTGACACTGCAACCCTCTGAACCATGGAAGTGGGCGTCAAATTTGCAATTGTACTAAATTATCAGTTTCAAAGGTGATTTGTTTAAGATTCTAACCTGAATACTTGCAGCGGAGAAGCCAATGAATGCCAGCACAGCGTTGATCATGCCCGCCTGCAAGCACTGGGTACGCTGATCCATGATATCTTCTCAAATGCTTGCAAGCACTGCATACGCAACAGAATGGTCGGATAAAGCGCCTCAGGTAAATGTGTTGGCCCGATCAGGTCGTAAGAGCTTTTGGGTTACCTGCTCAGCTACATCGAGGTACTCGATGCCTAGCAGCCGGGAGCAGAGCACGGGGAGGAGGCCGTGGCGGACGACGGCGTCCGCGGCCCGCGGCATGGCGTCGAAGAGGTACATGATGGCGTGCACGGACAGCAGAATCACGTCCGGGGCAGCCACCGTCCCATCGCCGCCGCCGGCCCGCCGCACCAGCGCCCGCGCGACTGCCTCCGTGGCGAAGTACCCGCCGGCGTCCTCCGCGCATAACAAGCGCCTCGCAGAGCTGACTCCGAGCCCTTGATCACTGTTTTTATTTTTCTTGCGTTGCCTGCCTTTTTTTCTTTCCATATATAATGACAATTCAGGAAATTGCCTTGATTGATTTCCTTTGGTTTCATATTTTGCCGGAGTCACGGGCGAGCGATTGCATGCAGGCATGTGCAGGCGGGCGAGGGCACGGGGTGGGAGGTGGAAGCAACGTCCAAGCCTTGAAGTGACGGGAGCCATTGTTTTTAATGAGATGTTAGTTTACTGGATGCACCACATAAAGAAAACGGTAATTTTAGGAAGTGGCGTCCGTCCATCCGGAGGCTCCGTTCGTGTGCCGCGTTGCCATTCTAAGGATTGCCTCTTATTTGCTCGTCCACTCGTCCCACAACCGTTTAAAAAAACTCATTTCACCACAGCGCCGCGACAGCACTCCAGAACTGTGTTCCGTCTCGCCACCTCAACGACCGCGCTCTCCTCCATCGCGCCTCCACTCCGCTAGCCGGCATCTCCACCGCGCCTAATGACGGCAGCCGGTCTTCCTCCCTCTCCACTACGCCTCCCTCCCATCGCGGCCTTCTCCAGCGCGTGGATCCACCGTGGCCTTCTCCACCAGATCTGTCACGGCCTTCTCCATCGGAGTGGCGCGCTCTACACCGGTAAACTCCATGCGCTGACGAGTCTCCATTCGCAAGTAGGAAGGAGATATTGCGCTGAAAGAGCATGTTGCAAGCCTATGTGTTCAATAGATGTTGCAAAAATAGATCAGAATGTTGCATATGCTGCAATGGCTGTACACTTATGTTGCAAGCTTCTGTTCTCAATGTTTAATCTATTTTTTTAGATATATGTTGCAAGTGTGTTTAGTTGGATGTTGCACACGTTTCACATATATGTTGCAAGTGTTTTATCAGGATGTTGCGTATGTTTTACAATGGTTTAAAGTGTTTTTTCATATGTTTTTGTAAGTGTTTCATCTATCTTTTAGATGTATGTTGTAAGTGTTGCATCTAGATGTTTCAAAAGTAGATCGGATGTTGCATATCCCTCCTCGTCTCCTGTTGCCTCGCCTCCGTGTCTCCTCCTCCCGGCGCTACCTCCCACCTTTTTTTTTCTTTCCATATATAATGACAATTCAGAAAATTGCCTTGATTGACTTCCTTTGGTTTCATATTTTGCCGGAGTCACGGCCCCCCCTTGACCGCTCCGATTTGCCTTGATTGACTTACGGCGATTTCCTATTTTGCTGTAAATTGGGAGAGAGGACATGATTGCCGGTTTCCTATTTTTGTGGTCGCAGCGCGGTAGCGTCGAGGCCGAGCGATTGCATGCAGGCATGTGCAGGCGGGCGAGGGCACGGAGTGGGAGGTGGAAGCAGCGTCCAAGCCTCGAAGTGACGGGAGCCATTGTTTTTAATGAGATGTTAGTTTACTGGATGCACTGCATAAAGAAAACGGTAATTCTAGGAAGTGGCGTCCGTCCATCCGGAGGCTCTCTTGCTGTGCCGCGATGCCATTCTAAGGATTGCCTCTTATTTACTCGTCCACTTGTTTCGCAACCGTTCTAAAAAAAAACTCACCTCACCACATCGCCGCGACAACGCTCCACACCCGTGCTCCGTCTCGCCACCTCAACGACCGCGCTCTCCTCCATCGCGCCTCCACTCCGCTAGCCGGCATCTCCACCGCGCCCAATGACGGCAGCCGGTCTTCCTCCCTCTCCACTACGCCTCCCTCCCGTCGCGGCCTTCTCCAGCGCGTGGACCCACCGTGGCCTTCTCCACGAGACCTGCCGCGGCCTTCTCCATCAGAGCGGCGAGCTCTACAACGGCGAGCTCTACACCGGTGAACTCCACGCGCTGACGAGCCTCCATTCGCAAGCAGGAAGGAGATATTGCGCTGAAAGAGCATGTTGCAAGCCTATGTTTCAATAGATGTTGCAAAAATATATCAGAATGTTGCATATGCTGCAATGGTTGTACACTTATGTTGCAAGCTTCTGTTCTCAATGTTTAATCTATTTTTTAGATATATGTTGCAAGTGTGTTTAGTTGGATGTTGCATACGTTTCACATATATGTTGCAAGTGTTTTATCAGGATGTTGTGTATGTTTTACAATGGTTTAAAGTGTTTTTTCATGTGTTTTTGTAAGTGTTTCATCTATCTTTCAGACGTATGTTGTAAGTGTTGCATCTAAATATTTCAAAAGTAGATCGGATGTTGCATATCCCTCCTCGTCTCCTGTTGCCTTGTCTCCGTGTCTTTTCCTCCCGGCGCTAGCTGGGCATCCAAACCAGAGGCGTAGGCGGGCGCTGCCCCCTCCCCTTCTTCTCGATGCTGGTGACGTTTCGGAGCGGCGCAGGCCCCCTGAGCCGCGCGAAACTAAGTGCAGGCATGGGCGTTCGGACGTCCGGGCGCTAGCACTTCCGTAAAGAGAAACACATCTCTATAGGGGGACACAAACCTTGGGTGGATATATAGTATGATTGTGTTTGCATTGTTCCTTTATAGTAGTGTAAAAGAAGAAGATGACATAATTAGTTGATTGCATGATGTTTGAGACCCACCTCGTTTGAAACATATGTACATCCTTATGCCGCATGGCATCCGCCTCCATCCGGAGCTCTTCGGTCTAGCGCAGCTTTCTTATCTGACGCGTGGCGTCCACCTCGCGCTGGCGCTATATCAGACCGTCCGTCCCCGTGTGCTAGCATCGGTTTGATGTTTCCTGGCCCATTGCCTCCTGCACGTGTCACGTGTGGCCACGCGTCGGCCGTCGGCCCATAGCGTTGCGTTCATGTATCTTCCTTGACCGCCCAAACATCATGGCTCGGAACCAGCGACCAAATCCATGAAGCGCACCGACGTGGCGGCACGCAGCCGTGATCTCACGAGTCCTTACCAGGACAAAAAAATGAGCGCCATTTAGTCATTGCCTCCTCCGTTGCTCGGCTTCCGTTCCACCGCTGGCCTTCTCCAAGCCACGAGCCAGTGCTTCGGCTCCACGCTGACATCGTCAGTGTCTTGGCCTCCCGTTCGCCGCCTTCCTCTCCTCCATGTATCGACATGATGCCAGTTGCCAGAGGCGATCGCAGCCCAGCCCACCGGCCACCCCACCACACTGGGCTCTGTCTTTGTCTGCCGTCACGGTGTGCGCGAAGGCAACTGCGGAGGAGGACTCTGACTGTCTCACACCTGGTGACAAGGTCGTCGCCTCCTCGCCATGGCCTTCCACGCCGGCAAGGACGACGGCACCCCCTCCCCCCTCACAGCGCATATATCTTAACTGATTCGACGTCTTCTTCTTTTTTTTCCTTCCGTGCTTGCAGTTTCTAATTTGAGGGTTCAGAATCAGAGCAGCATAATGAATTATTCTCAGGTAACTTCAGCCCCGCTTAGTCAACAGGTCTTATCTTTCTATGCGATTTGTAAACATCAGATCAGATGCCTCTGTGCAGCAACATGTCGTCGATTGCCTACTCTGAACAATTTGTGATGTGTTCTTCTATCATCATTTGAATATCTGAATCTAATGAACTCTGCCCACATTCGTGAGCAATCTTTGACTGTTGTCACTCCGTGTCTGTACTTTGCACAAGCAATAAAACTACAAAGTGTAGGGATGTATACTATGTGAATGGGATTTGGGAGATCCTTTGTTTTTACCGCTTTGCCGTTCATCAGTGCTTGCAGTTCCTTGCACCTCCCACTTCTGTATTTGACCATGATCTTCTCGCTTAGTCATTGTTTTGCTTTATTGAATTTGTCATAAGCTTCTTTCATGCATATTTTACTTGAGGCATTCGTTACCATCTTTTGCATTGTGAATTTCAATAAAGAAATACAATGCAGACAACCACAACCATACCGCTACCACAGATCCTAGATTCACAGTCACACGAGTCAGTCAGGTTATAGGCGCATGCAGCATCTGCGGGCTGCCTTCACAGGATACAAACATAGAATCTACAAATCACAATCAATCTTAAAACGAACCCAAACCGTATGGTAATATTTTGTCATTGTCATGACCATTGTTCCTAAAAGCATCTATGATTTTAGAAACTGTAACCATATCATATTGCCTATAATAAAGATTGCCATGGACATATCAGGCTACAGTTTACCTTTTCTACTGCACCGAACACATCTTCCTTTGATTTCACAACAGCATGCCTTTTATTCATACTTGCAGTATTTTTTTTTGAGGGAATATTCATACTTGCAATCCAGCAACTAAATGAAGACTGTCTCCTGCATTCATTCTTACACTGAAGGAATGAAGGTTCAATAGGCAAATCATCGTGTTGCTTTTGTTTTGCAGAAAGCCATTCAGCATGTCCAAAAGAACTATCCAGTATGTCTATGTCTATGGATTCAGACTTTGTTCCTTTTAAGTTAGATGGACTCTGTTTATCCGACCATTGAAAACACACTGCGTATATAGATTAACTACAAACCATGCTATCTTGGAATTTTCTGAAGCTATCACTGAATGATCTGTCTACCTGCAGGGACCATCCTATGGCAATTCTATTGTGACCACCTGTTGTGTGCTTTCCGTTCATTTCTATAATGGTAAAACCGACAGACAATGTCGTTCTCATGGGTGTACACAGCAAACCACCAGTAGCTGCGCGCGCGTACCGTCCTAGTATTACCTATTCAAGCAAAAAAGGTAAAAGCGCTAGCTAGGTGCTTAAATAAGATCTTTATGTGGTGGAGCACGACACCTACAAGGTTGGTGTTATCTTCGAGATCTTCCATATACTCGGTATTGCTCCCTTGTCTACTATATATACCATAAAAAACGAGAGTTAAAGTAAGTAACGAGCAAGATAAGAAGAAAATATTAGAAAAGGGAATAAATAATTGACTGATAGAGTACGTTTGTGGGGAAATGTTGATACTGCTTTTGATTTTTTTCTAATTGAAAATGAATTAGTTACCAATTTTTTTATTTTTTTAGAAAATACATATAAAGGAAAACCCACTTTTGAAACCATCTAAAGGGCTAAACTAATTTGTCCAGTTTTTTTTTTGGTATAATTTGTTTGGTTTTTATAGTTTAGTAGTCAAAGATATATTGTTTCTGAGTTCAATTACCAAAACCATACTCTAGTAATAGTTCAAAAAATGGGCTTTTATTTTATTTTATTTTATTTTATTTTATTTTATTTTATTTATCTCTTATTACTCCATGAACGTTGCCGCTTTTGTTCCATTCCTGATCTTGCCATGTATATACCACGCATTGGTAGAGAACTAGATTTTTCCAAGAAACGTTTCAGATCTAGATTGCCTGGAATTAGAATCTCGAAGAGTAAATGGGAAAGAAATTATGAGAATTCGGGTGATTCTAGCTTCTAACCAGAGAAACGATTCTTACCGTTTTTGAGATAAACGTTTCTCGCTGCCAAACACACCCTTACACTTTCCATATATAGCATCAATTTCAAACATGGACATTAATATTGTTGCATCCAATATCATTTGCAAGTTTCTGACCGTTATATACACTACTGCCATGGCCTCCACCATCAAGTCATCGACCGAATGAAAGGTGAAAGAATTGGCCGTGGACTCTTGAGAGTTAAGTTTGTGACTTGTGAATTTGTGATACCCACGTTTTCTCCACAAATTTTTGTACCCTTTTGTTTCTTTTGTTTTTTTATTTTCTGCACGCAAATGGATAAGTTCATACTTGATTATATAACAGTTTGGATATGGACAAGAACTTCGACATAAAATTGTTATGCTACTTTTTACAAAAAATGTTAATGTAATCCTACAAATTATATTATATGTATGGTTAAAGAATTGTGAGATACATTCAATAATACTACTCTCTGCGTGCGTGTTGGGTGTCTACGTTGTACTGTGTAAATCTAAAAAAAATAAAGACGTTTAAGGTTGAACGCCTTCTTTTATTGACGAGAGGGAGTGTTTTTTTCCCTTCGAATCGAGAGGGGGGGGGGGGGGTGTTGAGAATAACCACACATCTTATAAATTTGCACCTCAATCCTCTCCAACATACATAGATTAATCTAAATACGAGTATATCCAAACACGCCATTAACATCATACATAAGGGTGGCAATGTGTAAATCCCCATCGGGTATGGCCACCCCAGACCCATCATCGTCATAAAATTTTGGTACCGTCAAAATACCCATACCCGTTATGGGTGGGGAATTTTCCCCAGGCCCATACCCGGCTGGGTAAATTATACCCGTCGGATCACCCGTACCCACCAACAATTTATTCACGCACATGAAAATCAACAATTCAACAGCAACCACCACTAACCAGAACACATAAAATTAGACAAATAATAGCATTTAATAATATCTTTTGCAAATTAAGATTCATTCCCATTTAGTTTCTCCTCTACATTAGTCATGATTAATGTAGAAGTTACTGATTATAGACATGGTTTCGGGAACTTTCAAGTGGAGTATTGGACTCGTTGACTCCAGAATAAGTGATGCACTGCAACACTGAAGAAGAGTGTAGCCATCTTGCAAGTACCCTACCTCCTGTTGAAGTAGCATTGCTTGAATGGGCCATCAATCTCATGGCAGATGTGGTGGAAAATGAAAGCTACAACAAGATGAATGCTCGCAACATTGCTATGGTTTTTGTACCAAATATGACCAAGGTTACTGGCAAGCATATTTGTTTCTCTCTACCTGCATTACTTTTTAGAATCTGTAGCTTAACCACGGAGCATTGATCTCTTTCAGATGACCGGGTATTTTTCACCCATGGGTAAATGGTTACGGGGACTGCTGGAACATACCCATACCCGCGTACCCGATGGGTGAAGGGTTTGGTCCATTTACGTACCCATGGGTAGTGTGTTTAGTCCATATTTAGACCCTAATGGAGTAAATACCCGTCGGATATCGGGTCGCGGGTCCCCATTGCCATCTTTAATCATACATTTACATTATGTTTCTTTTTTTTCTTGAGGCGTACATTATTCAGGAAATGGAAGGAGCGAGCAAGGTCAAAAGCTAGAGGCTGAAAGCCGCAGCACTAAGGATGGCAACGGGGATGTACCTGTCGGGTATCGTCGGAACGTTCTCTTCCCCGCTACGGAGAATTCATCCCGTCCCCGTCTCCGTTAACTATCTCGGGTATAGATTCTTGCCCATCCCCGTACCCGTCGGGCATCGGTCGGGTAACAGATACCCGACGGGTACTGCATACCCGATAAACAAAGACACTTGGGGTCACAGCTTTGTAATCGGAGACGTTTCTTCTTCACCCGGGTATAAGTGTCGGAGTCTCGGAGATGCCAAGGAGAAGGAGCGATGTTGCGAGGAGGACAAACAAAGGTGGCAGAGAGACCGAACTGAGGAAGCGAGGGGCACGAGTGCTCGTAAGACAGGTGTGCTTGTGCTACTGGCGGAGATAGTGAGGAAAAATTGAACTAGGGTTCCTAGAACACACAAACTATATATATGATTGTTCAGATTTGGGCCAAAATACCTATGTTGAGCTTCTTTGGGCCTAATACTCGCATGACAGCTCAAATAGTCGGGTTCTCCAACAGGTAACAGGGACAGGTAAACAGGGAACGTTCTCGTGCCCGCAATACCCGTCGGGGATGGATTCTTGCCCATTTAGATGCCCGCGGGTAAAGATATGATTACATCCTCGTCCCCTAATGGATCACGTACCCGTCGAGTATCGGGTATCAGGGCCCGTTGCCATCTTTAAGCAGCACCGCGATGCGCCAGCACGCAGCGCATGCATTGCCTCGCCGATTCACTAATCCAGTCGATTCGCAGTCACAGGAATCCTACCAATTCCGCGCCGTGACAAGAAGACCTTCCCAATGTCTCTGTCACGGCCGAGTGCATGCTCACGGGCTCTTCTTCATATCACTCACTCCCTTTCCCTTCTCGTTCCATCAGGTGCCAAGCCATCACAGTTCTTCACGAGCTGGGAAGAGCTCGTGAGCCGCGCATTGAGGGCGATGACCGCTGCTCGTAGCCGCTGCTGCCTGCAGGCGGCGGTGCTGCTCTGGGCGGCGCTCTCGCCGTGGGCGCTCGCTTTAGAGGCCGCGACCGTGCCGGCAAAGCTCAAGGCCGCGCCGGCGCCTGTGGCCACCGGGCCGGTGTCCAGGGTGGAGGACGCCACGATGTTTCGGATATACTACGGCCAGAGCTTCAAGGTCATCAAGAACTCCGGCGACGGCAAGAGCTACCTTCTCATGCAGGTAAGTAATAAGCTATTGCGTCGCCTGATTCTTCGTCAGCCAATTTCCTGAGACGGAAGTGCTCACCGTACCTGCAGAACACGTCCAAGATGGCATCAAAGACGAAATATTGCACGGGTAGGATCAAGTCGTTCGTCATCCCCCTCGCCAACTTCTCCGTCGACACCACGTCTTCTCCAGGTACTTCCTCACCGTCTTCTGCATGCTCCCAACTTTGTACAGTAAGCACCTTGCTCACAGCAATGGAAAAATGGCGCAACTACTTGTCCAAACACCACCTTGAACACACATGCTGCAAAAATGGGGAACGTACAACTAGAACATATCAAGCTGCAGTAAGTTATCCAAAAAAGTGCTGCAATAATATGAACCTTTCGCTTTGCTGAAAAGCCAGGCTGAAAAGCTGATTTATTGTGAGAGGAAAACACTGTTTCTTCACTAAAAAAAAGTACGGCTGGTAAGCCAAGCGAACAGGGTAAGTTAAAATATAGTACTTATCAATACAAGAGAATCTTTCCTCAATTCAATAGATAATTCATGACAACTCCATTTTGTTGACAAGGGTGCCCAAGCACTTTTTGTCCTTTTCTTCCCCTCGTATGTACATACATCCGTAACTGATCGGAGTAATATTGTTTCCACCTTTGTCTGCAGTGTCATTCTTTGAGGTGAGCAATGCAGGACACAAACTGAAACTCTGCAGCGTAGTCCAATGAGCAATGGGTCTTTCTGCAAAGGGGGAAAAAACTCAGACAAATGTCTAAATATTAAATTCCTCATCCACTCCGAACTTCAAGCTAAGAAAATTGTAGTTGGCTGTTACTAATATCTAGTACGCATACACAATGAAACAAGAGCAGCAAAGGAAACAGAAAAGCCGAGGCACACTAGCAGACGTCAACACTTTAAGCTTATGACGTTTATTATTGAGCTCATAACTACATTTGACATATATGCAGCTGCTTGGAGTGCTAGAAAACTTGAAAGGAATAACATCAAACCAAGTTGCTTCTCAGTGTGTGCTCCAATCATATACAAGTGGAAATGCCCAGCTTGTGAATAGAACTGATGCACAGACACTCTCGCAGTTTACTGCACATTTCATAAGCGATACAGATGAAGATAGAGGTTGCAACTTCGCAGCATATGTACCCTTAGAAGAGGATACACCATTGCAGGTAAAGCAATAAAAGAAACCTGAGTTCAATCTGGAACTTGTCTAGTTATGGACAACCTGAAACTTATATACTATCTATTCAATGGTTCTCTCCAGAGGGCTGAGTGGATCAAGTACTTGGGAACTTTCACAAACTCTGAAGGCAGGGCTAACGCTGTCTATGATGCAGTTAAGACCACTAAATGTATCTTTATTTGAATTCATATATGAATAAGTAATAATAAAGTATGGTTTTATGGCATTGGACAGTGCCATTAAGCCACACTTAGCAAACTATTTGTCTCATTTCTCCAGTACGTCATTGCAGATAAAGACAAACTACCTGTGCTTAAGCAAAGCAGCTGCAAACCTTAGCACAAGATTCAAGCCTATAGTAGCGTGGATTGAATTCACACAGGTATGCAACTGCAAACCGGTAAAATTGTAACTTTCTCATCCAAAGTAACTTTTAGAATAACCCATGCTTAGTAATCATTAAGCATTCTCCATCTACTGTTGTAGGGAATGTGGACATTTGTTAAAGAAAGTTACACCTTACAGGTAAGGTCTCGCTTTCTATTGAAGACTCCTTAAAGAGTAGTACTCAAATAAACAAAAAAAAGTGGACCACTGATGTTCATGTTTGGTTTCATGAACAGTATGTCACAGATGCAGGAGCAGAAATTGTTGATGCAACTATTACAAATAAGAGATTTAATAGTTCAGATCCAGAGGATATGGACAACTTCCATGCTATTCTTTGTGTGAGTATCAACCATTCAGAATCTAATATTACAAACCTGTAATGCTAATAGTTGCCGAGCTCACTGTTGCATGTGATGTACAAAAGACCCATTCTCTTTTGGTCAGAAAAGGGATTGACCCTGACACAATTAACATTTATAACTTGACTGGTTGTATATCAAATAAAAAATTCCTGCAAAACCCCAAATGCTCTATTATTTGACACATTTTTCAGTGACTCCGCACTCAGTAGCAGTTAACTAAGCTTGGTTCACGAATATTCCAGACAGTGGACGTGGTCATTGATCAGACATATGCTTTGGAGCCTGCAGAGTACAAATTATCCACTTTTTTGGAGAACATTAATGTTAGCCACGACTCCTGCTATAGTTTTGTATCAAACCGCAGCATATGGAGATTTGACAAAAGGATAGGAGTTTCTGGGACACTTGGTAATGGAAGCAATCCTACTGCTAAAACTCCAGTATCATATCTTTTACCTATGTACTGATCTAATGGATTTTTCCATCTCAAAGAAATGGTGTCATAGACATTTACTCTTTTTTCCCCTTTAAGATTGGTACGATGGAGCTATCTCACAGCCTCAGTTGGGTCTTGGAGATCTCATAGAAGTTTTCTTCCCAACAGGGAACTACACAACAATTTACTTCAGGAATCTTGCAAAGGCATGAGCTGTGTTCTCTTTACGCTACCTTTTCCTTTCATTTAATTAATTCATGACGTCTCCAGAACAAGGTTGTTGATAAGTGGAACTATAATTACACAGGAAGAAGGGGTCACAGAGATTGGCCCTGAAATGTGCGCTAGGAGCATATCCACAGCCATGGAGCCTATAATCCTGCCCTGCGAATGATGAACCCAGATGAACACAACGAGTTGTCAAGCTACTGTACTAGCAAACAGTGGCAACTAGTTGATGGAAGCATTTAGGTTACTGACAGACTGATCTGGACAGAAGCATTTGCAAAGATTAGATTACACAATCGAGAAAGATATATTGAGCTTTCTTTCAAATATATTGAGCAGCAACAACTAGTTGGTCTGTTGATCATTTAATAAGTGATTACAAACCAAGCCCGCTGTATCCATGTTGAAGGAATTTGAAACTCAAACAATTGTTTTCAATATGATATCTGCCTGTAATTTGTATTTTCTTGACTGATATGTCCTAAAAATTTATAAAATGGGATACTAAGTTACTAAGCTGCTTGCACAGCTCAACTCATGATTAGTCACAAGTACTTAGGTTACAAGTATAAAACGCTGATAAACAAAGTTGAACTGGAACTCATAAGACATCATATCATCAAAAATAACATAAGCCACTTGGACTCGGATGCTACTATCTTTGTGTCATACAAATAGGGGAACTATAAAATAAGAAGTGGAATAAGAATAGGACGTAAATAATTGTATTTTATTCAAGTTACAAATTTTTTTTTGAACATGCAGGAGAGCTGCTTATTTTTATATTAAAGAGAAGAAAAACCTGTCCCTTACAAGCAACCACTCTGACTCACCTAGGCAAAGCAGAGGGGTTGCTGCACAGTACATGACAAAACACAATCACCTGGGAAATAGAAATAAAAAATAACAACCCGACCAAACAACTGATCAAACCAGCCCACTCTGACCTAGGTCTAGTCCTTGAAGCTTATGGAGTCAAGGTGTTATAGCAAATATCACGTTGCCAGGTAAAATTAGTACAAATATATTTTCCATCATGCACCATATTATGGCTCTGGAGTCAATAGCACACCCATGCAAGTGCAATATACTTACCATTAGAGTGCTCGTCTATTTCTACTAAAGAGAAGGTTCCAATGTATTAGTTTGGATAGTCCAGGGTACACCTATTCCATGACAAGAATGAGGGGTCTCCAAGAGTCCTGAAAAGAATTAAGTGTGATTTTCTCACTGTGAATATTGGAACTGACAGCTTGTTCAATTAAAAAAACAGAAGTTAGAACAGAATATAGCATGTTCAAGAGATGCAAACACATATGTTGCTGGCCTCCTAGTATTTGCGTCTCAACATTCACAGAACTAAGAACAGTTTTAACTTAATCTAATATAATAGAAAATGCATCTGCATCTGAGAGAAACAATACACTATACCTTGGCTTAATCATGTAGAGAACTACAAAAAACAGTGCAAGGAAAAGGCAAAAACCACCAACAGTCAGATATGCGACACCAATAAAATTATTTTTGCCTCCAATCCAAGATGTAGTTGAAAGGACCAGTGCTTTTGACCCTCCAAAACTGTATGTGTTATAGTTGTTCTGTATAACCACTGTGAGTTGATCATTTTCCATAATATCTGTCTCAATTCTTCCATAGAGCTTTCTGAAAGTTGAGAGGGCAGCAGTTCTCATCCAAACAATGAGATTTTCGTGCTCACTTAACTAAACAATTGACAGATAAAGATGGAAAGACAATAATTTAAATTAGATCAAAACTAGAAGAAAATAGATGAAATGGAGATGGTGGAAATATTAACTGTTGAAGACACAGAAACTCTCTCACATACCGGTATGCTCTCATTTAGCTTAGCACCACCTATAAGATTTCCGTTCTGAAAGTTTCTGGGATAAACATCACTGCCAAATTTTTTGTTCTTGTCACTCTGCCAAGCTATATCCTTTTTATTCACTTCAATAGCTTTCTTGTTGACCGAAATTGTATATGTATCATTGAACAAACTCCAAGCAACGAGGCCACATGGAACGATTGGAGCACCATCAGCACCATAAACTTCAGGCTCACAATCTTTTGTCAAGTGTACAGCATCTTTATACCGCAATTGTTTATCACTGCGACTTTTCACGTACCTTGGAAAAGATCAAAAGAATGCAAAAAAAAGAAGGTTTGAATGTCAGCATAATTAATTCCTACTGACCTGACATCATCAAAGTCAATTAATAGTAGTTCAATGTCCGGTGGCTCCCTTCTAATGCAGTAGACATAACAAAATCATTATGGTATTTAATTCAACGATATCATGGTTCAATATGCCTGTTAATGCAGTACTAGATGCAAAAAGAACTGGAAGCAATTACATTTTTTTGGATAGAACATTTGGTTCAAGAATGTACCGTCGATGGTTTTGATAGAAGTCACCGATCTGGTAATATATTTGAATTGGGCTCTTCATATGCTTCGGCACCTAGATGACATACACCAACCAATTAGTTCACTACAAATTCTTCTGGATAAAAATATGAAGGATTGTATCTTAAGAGCACAAGCAATAAATAAGGGCAACTTTTGCTGGCATACTCACAGTTAGAGTTCTTGTGCATGATTTGTCCGTCTTAGTGTCCTGAATGAACCCAACTTTATCAGCCAAGGGCACACAACTTGTATCATATCTATGTACCAGCTCCACAATCTACATTGCAGTCAAGTGACAGACTAAATAAATGCAGCAGATAATAGAAAAACAAATGGAAAGTGTAGTACGAACATATTTTTTTAAAACATAGTACAAACATATTTTGATATACCTCTTGTGACGCAGAAAGCGATGCCAGACCAATTGGGACAAATAGGATGCCAACCAGTAAGAAGGTAGAAATGACCTGTGCTCATGAAAGGTACTCATAAGTCTAACTGATAATATAGCAAACATTCATCTGAAACAAAACAATAGTGGTGAGAGGGCAAGCTAATTACAATTGATGGAGTTAGCAGTGGTTTGCATGCTGGAAGCTCCTGCTGCGTAAACTTAGAATCTGCACATAGGAAGGGGCCGAGTCTTATGTACAGATTATGTTGCACTCACCATTTTATACAGATAATATTAAACCCTGAAATATCCTCGGATAACACAGCATACATTTGCAAGACAAACGAAATAAAAAAGGGGGCAGGGGCAAATACATTTGGGCTTATTGGATTTCTTTGAGTCGTCCTGCATTTCCAATGGATCCATCTGCACTAGCAACAAAGTTGGGGCAGAGTTAGCAAATTCACTGCAAGAAGCAGACAAAATTAACCAACTAGAAATGATTGGAATTCCGGGAGTCGAGAAACTAAGAATTGTCAAAAGGCAACCACAAAAACTTGAAGTCGTGTTAGTTGACTAGAGGGGTTATTTCGGGACCCACCGGGTCCTAAACAGTTGAGAAAAAAAGATAATTAATGATAGAGAAAGACCGCGCTCATGACTGCTTTCGCGCCGCTTTACCTTTGTTGTCCCTGTCTATCTATTCTATAAGCCACGATTATGCGACGATACTGACATCGACAACCCTACCAATTAGGATCACGGGCTTGTACAGCGGTCGCATGAACATGAAGATCACGACGTCTCAACCTAATCGCGCACGAGGAACGGAATTCCATGGCCACATGCGTCCGGAACCCCCAAGGAGACAGCAGAATCGCGATTAATCACGTCCCTATAATGAGATCAAACACGACGAGACGTTTGGCGCAATCATGGGGGCATGCAAGGACGACTAGGGGGCGGAATCAGATGAACCGCTCGCGGGTTCGGAGCGGCGAGGTGGGTTGGGTCATCGGGGGGCTTACCGGGGAGGCCTTCGATTGTCCGGACAGGGGAAGCAGGAGGAGGATGAGGAGGAGAGGTCCGGGGGGAAATGGTGGTGGAGAGCAGAGAGAGCGACGGCGAGAGACCCCGACGAAACGTCGTGAGGACGAAGAGAGAGAGAGAGAGGGGAGTGGTCGCGTGGCATCCGATGAGATGCGTGGGCCAGGCCCAGCTCTGGGGATTGGCCAAATGGGCTATTTTTTCGCAGATTGGGCTGCCTTCAAATCATGGCCCACTAAAGAGTAAAGCCGCAGACGAGAAGAGGCCCAATGGGTTGCAGTATTGCAGGAGGAGTTAGCATTCAGCCTGTGCACTCAAAAAAAAAAAAAAAAGCAAATGCAGAGAACGAAGGTCTCCTCGGATTCTGCTCCCACCATTAAACTCTCCAAATTCCCAACGCGTCCGCGTCGCTTCATTATCTCTGTCACCGATGCGCCAGTTCTTCCGGTCATTGATTAACACTACTATAGTCAAGTATCTAGGTCTTGTTTAGATGCCATCTAAATTCTAAGTTTTTTCACTCTCTCCGTTATATCAATTTTTAGCCGTTTGTATGGAGTATTAAATATAGGTAAAAAAATAACTAATTACGCAGTTTAGTTGGAAATCACGAGATGAATTTTTTGAGCCTAGTTGGTCCACGATCGGATAATATTTGCCAAATAAGACGAAAGTGGTACTATTCATCGGGTTAAAAAAAAAAATACAAAGTGAACAAGGACCTAGTATATATACAGAGAGAGACATCCCCAGGCTGCACAACGTCGGTCGTCTCGTCTTGCAGCAGTAGGTGTTGGATTTGCAAAGCTTCCCCGGCGAGGGAGTGAAGCCATGGCCAACGGCGGCATCAAAATCAAGGTCGCCGTGGACAAGGCGCGGAACCGCGTCCTATTCGCCGATGCTTGCTCCGCCTTTGTCGAAGTGCTGCTCAGCTTCCTGACGCTGCCACTCTCCGCCGTGCGGCTCGTCGCGGGCCCATCGTCGCCCGGCTGCCTCTCGACGCTCTGCCAGGGCGTGAGCTGCCTCAGTGAAAGCAAGCTGCTGAGGTTCGACGCGTGCCACGACATGCTTCTCCATCCTCGGTATGATGATGAGTTCAGGTTGGTTATCTCATCCCCGCTGTCTCTGTTGCGTTCTAGTATATCCAAACTGGCCCTGACGTATCTAATTCGATAAAAAAAAGTCGTATTTGGTGCCCCACGCACAGGAAATATGCGTGCAACTGGTACCTTACTATCGTCAGGAGTGAGCCGAGTCTACAGGGGCACGGCTCGGACTGCAGGTGTGGGCAAGTCATGGCCTGAGTGGCGCATGTGTTCAGCCGAAAAGAAGGCGCGGGGAAGTTCGTCAACGGAAACCTGCGGTTTGTGATCAGTGACGACTTAGTGATCAAGACAGCATCCACTGCCAATACACTCTTGCTGCTTCAGAGAATCGATTCTGGCACGATTGACCACAGATTTGAGCGGATTGAAGTGTGTATAGGCTGGACGGAGGTAAGCAAGTATTTTGACCGGGCAGAGTAAGTTGTAAAGCACTGACTAAATGGCATTGTTTTGATTAATTGTAATCTGGACTTCTGTCAAATCGGTTGTATCTATGTTGAAGGCCTCTTTTTCATCGAAGACTGTATTCACTGATACCTTCCTATCCAAGAAAACTGAAGTTCGCACGACAGTAAAGTTGGACATTCCTCCAAATTATATTCAGCATCCGACCGATGAAGAAACTGATGCTTCACCACAGTTTAGCATCAAGGTGTTCTACGACAGGCACGAAAAGAAAGTCATGTACGCTGAATGCAAGCATGAGTTTGTGGACCTGCTCCTCAGTTTCTTGGTTTACCCAGTGGCTTGTGTGACCAAGAACCTTGCAGGAACTTCTCATCTCGGATGCAGTTTGGACAATCTCTACGGCAGTGTTATTGATCTAGACGCGAATAGCGCGCTAGGAGGTGCCGGTGCCTACTATACTAGAGAGACGTTGCTTGACCCCAGCATGAACCCTTTTAGTCACTCTGGTTCTGATGTCACAAGGTGGTTCTGCCTATGCCGTGTTCCCTCTTGCGGCTGCCGCAGGCATGAGAACTGCACTTGCCTGCAGTTTGTCAAGGACGCAACATACATTGTAGATGACGATTTACTTATCTACCAGGCTTCAGCAATGGTGGTTATGAAGCACTGGTGTAATAACGGAAAAGATAGGTTGTTGGAGATGGACATTGAAATCAGTAAGCAAGAGGTAAGCTGCTTTCTTTATATCCTTTCAGTTACTATACCATTCGTGGAGGGCTCACTTTGCTGTTACCGTCGATGTATATCTCGCAGGCTGTCGATCTGCTGAGAGCAGCCTTGACTTCCAAGACGGCTCGGACGGACGTTTTCAAGAGCAAGCTGGAGGATAAGTGCAAACTTTCGCCGAGGCCCCAGCAAAACCATTTTCAGATCTTTGTGAAGCTGCACACGGGTAAGACTATAACACTGGATGTTGAGAATGGTGACACCATTGCCACTGTGAAGCACAAGCTCGATGAGAAAGCAGGACTACAACTTCCAGCGGGCTATCCATATCAGTTGGTATACGGGAACAGGCTTCCGGACTCGAGCACGATTGCGGATTGCAACATTGGCAAGGGATCCACCATCCATTTTGCAGTTTACATGGGTGGTGGAAATTGATTTGATGCAAAATTTCATGTTCTGGATTTATCTCCATGTATAAGCTGTAGGCTTGGTACTTGTTGGACTTTGCACTTTATCCTTATTTTTCTCAATATTTTGTTCTGCCTTCTGCCAGCTGATTTCGCTTTTGTTTAAAGCCTGATTTCGTTTATATGTCATTAGTTTTGTCCTAAGTCAAACCATTAATCTAAAAAAAATCAGTATGTGTTAATTACAACATAAGATATATATGTTTTAGATTCACTATGAAAATATTTTCATAATATCACTACTATAGAACAGACTTTAGAACGATGTCCCAATTTGTCATTAGCCTCGGCATTTTTTTTTTCCTCCGGGACTAAAGGTCCTTGCCCAACGGTCGTCCGCGGGGCAGGGATTTTTAGTCCCGGCTGATATTACCAACCGGGACTAAAGGTTAATACCAGCCGGGACTAAAGCTTTTAGTCCCGGTTTGGGTGATGCCACGGGAATAAAAATTAATCTTTAGTCCCGGTTTGGCTCCCTAACCGAGACTAATTATCCCGGTGTATAATCCAGCTCATTTCTTCCTTCCCGAGCCCGAGCCATTCCATTCAAACTCACTGCCTCTGTTCTTCAGTTTGCTGTTGTTCTTGCTCTCTCCCCCCTCTATTAATGTTGCTCTTCGATTTTGGAGGTAACAAACTTAATCCTCTTATGTTTTATCAGTGGCTTATCTCATTTTGCGATGTAGATGCATGTGTAACTTTATATGTTGGACTTTATTATGATTTTATATGTCATTTTTAGCTCAAAATCACATAATGATTTGCATATATGTTTGGATAAACAAAAGTTAAATTAGTTCATCAAAATCACGCCTCGCTCGTCCTCACTGGAGCACGCGCCATCCTCGTCCCCGGCGGCTTACGTGATCTTAGAATTAATTTTTTCATAAAATGAAAAACTTAGAAAATAGTTAGAAAATTGTAGAAAATCCGTACTAGTTGAACTTGCGGACCGTGTTCAGCTTGGCGAGCATGTTCTCTGCCGAGCGGTAACGGACGTCAAGGAGGAGCTTTGATTCTACGAGGGAGAGCGGCAACGGTCGTGGAAGACCGTGTTCCCTTTCTCGTAGAATCGGAGCTCTTCATTGGCCAAGTACGGTGCCGTCCGGTGGAGAAATGCTCGCCGAGATGATCACGTAAGCAAAGTCAACTAGTACGGATGGTTATTTATTGAAACATGTTTTTGAGCAATAATTTGATGGATATTTGATAACTTCAGACCTACAAATGTCATCTACAAAATGTTACTATCCTCGGCAACCTAAACGCCAGCGAGCTCGCCGATATCGAGTAGGTCACTTAAAATTATTTTTTCCATAAAATGAACTACTTAGAAATCATGCCTTTTATTTTTTAGAATTAAATTTTCTATGAAATGAAAAACTTAGAAAATAGTTAGAAAATTATAGAAAATCCGTACTAGTTGAACTTGCGGACCGTGTTCATCTCAACGAGCATGTTCTCTACCGAGCGGTAACAGACGTCAAGGAGGAGCTTTGATTCTACGAGGGAGAGCGTCAACGATCGTGGAAGACCGTGTTGCCTTCCTCGTAGAATCGGAGCTCTTCTTTGGCCAAGTACGGTGTCGTCCGGTGGAGAAATGCTCGCCGAGATGATCACATAAGCAAGGTCAACTAGTACGGATGGTTATTTATTGAAACATGTTTTTGAGCTATGTGATTTCTATGTCATTTTTAGCTCAAAATCACATGATGATTTACAATAGTAAAATCACTTGATAGTTTGGTATTTTACTATTATATATAGTACATATTTCATGGTTTAGTTAGATAAATAAATAATTTTAGTTTTGTTTAAATATATCATTTTAGAAAATGTGAAATTTACACTAGTTTGCAAAAATAAGTATAGAAAGTAGATGACAACTGGTACCGGATCCTCGACCTCTCGTTTGGTTGCGAAACGACTGAGGCCAGAACTCCCTCTCATTATCTACGGCAAGTGTAAGCAGAAGATTGTGATGGAGTACCGAGTCAAGAGACAGGGACCCAACAAGGGTCGTGTTTTCTACAAGTGCCCGGATCGCGATGTGAGTTTCTTACGCATTTGATTATTATGACTAATTGACCTGCTTTTCTTGAATATTTTTGACTAAATATTTTTTTGCTTTAATTTCAGTGGGAGGGCAATGGATGTGATGGTTGGTACTGGGAGGAAGATTATGCTACATACGTGCAGAATTCGGGTGCGCTTGAGGTAGCGACTGCTGCTGATGAGGCAGTGAGCCAGCAGGAGAAGCTTATTGATATTCAACACAAGAATAATTTATCTGTTTTAGTTGCGTATGATCATGAAATAATTATGTTACTGAAGTGCATTGTAGTTTTAGTTTGTTTAGTGATAGTTGGGATTGCTTACGTTGTAGCTAGGCTTAGTTAATTAATCAACCATATGTGTCATCTATGTTGTGTAATAAAATACTTAATTATGTTCAAGGTTTTTATAATTTGTCGTGTAATGCAGATTATGTCACGCCATTGGATGTACAATGCCGATCGCCGCTCCCAAGACTTTATTGAGGGCGTGCACTATTTCTTAGGTGTGGCTGAGGCAAATAAGCGGGATTGTTTCATGTGCTGTCCATGTGCCATATATAAGAATTTAAAGAAATATTCAAGCTCAATGAGTCTTCATTCACATTTACTTAAGTCAGGTTTCATATCAAACTATATATGTTGGACTAAGCATGGAGAAAACGGGGTCATGATGGAAGAAGGTGAAGGAGAAGATTTAGACATTGATGACATTATTGCTCAGTATGGTGCCTTTGATGATACTACAATGGGGAGAGATGAAGAAGAGGTAGCGATAGAAGATGATCTCGGTGATACTCTTGGCGATGTCATTCATGATGCACAACAAGAATGCGAAAGTGAAAAAGAGAAAGTTAAGTTCGAGCGCATGCTTGAGGATCATAGGAAGTTGCTATATCCGACGACCGAAGAGGAGCAAAAAAAGCTAGGTACAACACTGGAATTGCTATAGTGGAAGGCAAAGAATGGTGTATCTGACAAGGCATTTAGAAATTTATTGAACCTTATAAAGAAGATGCTTCCGAAGCCAAATAAATTGCCCACCACTACGTACGAAGCAAAAAAGGTTGTCTGCCATTTGGGATTAAAAATCCAGAAGATGCATGCATGTCCTAATGATTGCATCCTCTACCATGGTAATGAATACAAGAATTTGGATGAATGTCCGGTATGTAAAGTAGCGCGGTATAAGATCAGGCGCGATGATCCTAGTGACGTCGAGGGTGAACAACGTCCTAGAAAGAAAATCCCTACCAAGATTATATGGTATGCTCCTATAATACTACGCTTAAAATGTTTGTTTAGAAATAAAGACCATGCAAAGTTGTTGCGGTGGCATAAAGAAGACCGTAAGGTAGACAATATGCTGAGACACCCAACTGATGGGTTCCAGTGGAGAGCGATAGACAGGGAATTTCCAAAGTTTGCAAATGAGGCTAGAAACTTAGGGTTCGTCTTAAGTACAGATGGTATGAATCCTTTTGGGGAGCAGAGCACTAGTCATAGCACTTGGCCAGTTACTCTATGTATCTACAACCTTCCTCCATGGTTATGCATGAAGCGGAAGTTCATTATGATGTCAATCCTCATCCAAGGTCTGAGGCAACCTGGCAACGACATTGATGTCTATCTGAAGCCATTAGTTGAAGAACTTCTAGTTTTATGGAACAAACCAGGTGTATGTGTCTGGGATGAGTACAAACAAGAACACTTTGACCTATGAGCAATGTTGTTTGTAACAATCAATGATTGGCCTGCTTTAAGTAATCTTTCAGGTTAGACAAACAAAGGATATAATGCATGCACACATTGTTTTGATGACCTTGACAGTATATATTTGAAAAGATGTCAAAAGATCGTGTACCTTGGCCATCGTCGATTCCTTCCTTTGAATCACCAAGTAAGAAAGAAAGGTAAGCATTTTAAAAGTAAGCCAGACCACCGGAAGAAGCCTCATAACCAAACCGGGGAAGATGTACTCGCAATGGTCAAGGATGTGAAAGTAGTATTTGGAAAGAGACAAGGCAGCGAATCTGTTTCTAAAGATGCTAAGGGACACGCACCCATATAGAAGAAGAAGTCCATCTTTTGGGAGCTACCCTATTGGTAAGTCCTAGAGGTCCGCAACGCAATCGACGTGATGCACCTAACAAAGAATCTTTGTGTGAACCTGTTAGGATTCATGGGTGTGTACGGAAAGCCAAAAGATTCACTTGAAGCACGCCAGGACTTGTAGGGTATGAAAGAACGAGACAACCTTCATCTAGAGAAGACAGATGATGGACGTCATTACTTAAGTCCTGCTAGCTACACGCTTAGCAAAGAAGAGAGGGACAGCATGTTCGAATGTCTAAGCAGCATCAAGGTCCCATCGGGATTCTCCTCCAATATAAAGGGTATAATAAATGTGCTAGAGAAGAAATTCCTAAACTTAAAGTCCCACGACTGCCACGTGCTTATGACGCAATTGCTTCTAGTTGCTTTAAGAGGAATTCTACCTCCACATGTACGTCTAGCCACCGTGAAACTATGTGCATTCCTCAATGCAATTTCTCAGAAGGCAATCAATCCAGTGGAACTAGCTACTCTACAGAATAATGTGGTTCAATGTCTTGTCAGCTTTGAGTTGGTGTTCCCTCCATCCTTCTTTAATATCATGACACACCTCCTAGTTCATTTGGTGAAGGAGATTAGTATTCTTGGACTTATGTTCTTACATAACATGTTCCCCTTCGAGAGGTTTATGGGAGTCTTAAAGAAATATGTGAAAGTCCGTTCTAAGCCTGAAGGAAGCATCGCCCAGGGCTATGGAACAGAGGAGGTCATTAAGTTCTGTGTTGACTTTATTCCTGACCTTGCCCCGATTGGCGTTCCCGAATCGCGACACGAGGGGAGACTCAGTGGTAAAGGAACTTTAGGGAAGAAAACATATATTGGTATGGAAGACGATTATTTCAATAAAGCACACTACACAGTTCTTCAGAACTCATCATTGTTGCATCCGTACATCGAGATATATAAGGAGTTCTTACGATCCAAGTTTCTAGGAAAGACTGAAGCTTAGATTAGGCGTCAGCACATGGAAAGTTTTAGTGATTGATTGCGAAAAGAATGTCAAGGCGGTGATAATATTGATGAGTAACTGTATTTGTTGGCTAGGCAACCATCATGGCGTATCCTCACGTACAAAGGGTATGAGATAAATGGGAATATATTTTACACGGTTGTCCAAGATAAAAGGAGCACCAATCAAAATAGTGGTGTTCGTATAGATGGCACAGATCCAAATGGGAATATACAAACATATTATGGCCGCATAGAAGATATGTGGGAACTAGACTACGCACCTAATTTTAAAGTCCCTTTGTTCCGGTGCCAATGGGTGAAGCTGACCAGAGGAGGGGTAACAGTCGATAAAAAGTATGGAATGACAACAGTGGACCTCAACAATATTGGGTACAAAGACGAACCATTCGTCCTTACTACCGATGTGAGTTAGATGTTCTATGTGAAAGACATGTCTACAAAATCAAAGAGAGGAAAAAATGAAGACATCAACTCAATGATCAATGAGCCAAAGCGCCATATAGTTATTTCTGGGAAAATAAATTTAGTGAAAATTGAAGACAAGTCAGACATGTCAGAAGATTATGAAAGAAATGTCTGAATTCCACCCTTCATAGTGAAGACAGATCCAAGCATCATGTTAAATGATGAAGACACTCCATGGTTACGACAAGATCATAACCAAGGGTCATACGTTAAGAAAAAATTCACTGTTGTGCCCGCATGATACAACGATACACTGTTGTGACATAGTTTTAGAAAGTCTATATGAGATTCAAGAATTTATGACTAGTGTTTGATAAAACTTTCTTAAATGGGAAAATGAGCTATGTAACAATTGTAGATCTTGCTGAGATGATCAAACTTGATATTCAGAGATTTTTCATCTGAGGTCATTTAATGTCTCATTTGAGCAAGTTTGACCAAGTCAAATTTGGTCAAATGAAAAAACAACACTTTGACTCTAGTATTATGAACTTTAAATGACTTTAAATTGAAAAGTTTTGAATACCAAGTTTGTTAAAATTATTAAGATCTACAATTATTGTTTGGTCAACTTTCCATTTGAGATAGTTTGGACAGTTCAAATTTGTGATTTTTAAATTTCGACGCCTACAAACTAGTTTTCGGAATCCTAGATTGTCTCAAATTGAAAAGTTTTGAATACCAAGTTTGTTCAGATCTTCAAGATCTACAATCCTTATATAGGCCATTTTTTCATTTGAGAAAGTTTGAATAAAATGTAGTTCAAATTTCACAAGTGTGTGACATAGTTTTAGAAAGTCTATATGAGATTCAAGAATTTATGACTAGTGTTTGATAAAACTTTCTCAAATGGAAAAATGAGCTATGTAACAATTGTAGATCTTGCTGAGATGATCAAACTTGGTATTCAGAGATTTTTCATCTGAGGTCATTTAGTGTCTCATTTGAGCAGCTCATCAAGATCTACAATCCTTAATGAAAAACAACACTTTGGCGGGAGCAAAAATTTCAGGCCTTTAGTCCTGGCTCAGATCAGGAACCGAGACTAAAGGGTGGGCGGAATTGCCCGCCCAAAAATACCTTTAGTCCC
The DNA here is from genome assembly GCF_019320115.1 of Miscanthus floridulus. Lineage (NCBI taxonomy): Eukaryota > Viridiplantae > Streptophyta > Magnoliopsida > Poales > Poaceae > Miscanthus > Miscanthus floridulus. Next base: position 200,935,386 of record NC_089580.1, on the reverse strand, counting down.
AGCTGGTAACACCAACCGAGACTAAAGATCCTTTAGTCCCGGCTGGTAAGCCGAACCGGGACTAAAGGTCCAACGGTTCATCTTCTACTTTTCGATCTACAACGTCGATCTCGTCGTCTCTGCCGCGCCCGCGCCGCCGTCGTCGTCGAGCCCCACCCAGCGGCCGTCGAGTCTCCACCGTACGTCGTCCTCGCGTGGCTCTGCTCGACCCCGTGGCTAGCCAGCACGCCCAGCCGCCATGCATGGCCATCCATAGCCTGTTTTAGATAGTTTTTTAGATACTTTTTAGATAGTTTTTTTAGATAGTTTTTAGGTAGTGTTTGATATATATGTTAGATTAAAATGTATTAAAATTTAATTAGTAGTTTATTCTTAGTTTTTAGATAGTTGTTGATATATGTTAATTAGATTTAAATGTATTAAAATTTAATTAGTACTTTATTTAGATTGTTTTTTTAGATAGTTTTTATTATAGTTTTTGATATATTTAGTAATTATTATTCTATCTCTCTCTCTATATGTGTTAGATTTAATTTTGATTTAGTAATTCTATGTATATATGTTAGGTTTAATTAGATTTAGTAATTAATTCTATCTAGAGATTCTATATGTATACATATATGTGTACTTAATTATTTCTATGTGTATATATACATGTACTTAATTATTTTCATATGTTGAGAGAGAGAGAAAATTGTATCTAGAGAGACATTCTATGTGTTATCACATGCATATCTAGAGATATATACATATGCACTTATTCTATGTGTTGAGAGAGAGAGAGAAAATTGTACTTATGTTATGTGCCATAGTAATTCTATCTATGTGTTATCTTGAAGATACAAATGGCTGCTCCGGATGATAACTTGAATGATGACATAATGGCGAATATTATCAACGCTGGCACCAATGTGGATGTAGATGACACGAGTCAGTACTTTGCTGATTATGAGGATATCCTGAATATGCCGGTGGTTGAAGATCAACAAATTATCGTGCAAGAAAATACTAGCGAGGTATATTTGATTATCTATCATCTCTTATAGATGCATGCGTACATATATTTGTTGTTAATTGTTGTGTTTCTACTCATGTAGCCAGTCTCTGGATCTACATCAACCACCGGCAAGAGTAGGAAAGTCTGAGGGCCAAAAAAGCCATTAGAGGGCCGTTTCATAATATCAGAATTCGACACCGACACCGGCAAACCATTGGGACCACATGCTCAGACATATATCAATCAATGTGGGTTCATTGTAAGGGATAGGATCCCAGTTAGTGCTCATGAATGGAAGCAGAAGATATCTGCTCCTAATGTTAGTTTTGTATCTGATCGTGACAAGAACCTAGCTTGGAGAGATATCACTCAGCATTTCACATTACAAGCAGATGATGCTTTGAAGGAGCTAGTGAGGGATTGGACAATGAAGAAGATGGCAACATTGTTCCAGAGTTGGAAGAAGACATTATATAAAAAGTTTATCTTGAAGAATGAAACGCCGAATTTCAATGCTAAGGCGTTTGTCAAGTTGGAGTCCCATTGGGATGACTTCGTATAATACAAGACATCTCAAGAGAGTGAGGAACGTGTGATGAGGAATTAGCATAATGCTCGACAGAAGCAATATCATCATTGCATGGGATCAGGTGGTTATAGGAGTGCTATTCCCAAGTGACAGAACCTAGAAGCAGAGATTACTGCCAAGGGAATCATACCTGAAACAATAGAGAAGAACTAGCCTCAACGCGCGAAGAATTGATTCTACGCTCATGGGGGAAGCCTAGACCCAGACACTGGCAAGCTAATTTTCGGCCAAGCAACACAGAAACTAGCTCGTGCTAGGGAAGAAGCTGATAGTGGTGTTTTCAAGCTCAACAGAGAAAAGGATGAATTGACATATGCCCTAGAAAATCCCAAACATGATGGTCGAACAAGAGGCTATAGGGCAGTTCCATGGCTACAAGCATTCCCAGCAGACAGGGATACCTACAGAAGTCACCAGAGAAAGAAGGATGAGAAGGCAGACCGAATCTGTGTATTGGAGCAATTTGTTAATGAGTCACGACAAGCATTGCTTGAATCACGTGAACGAGAAAAATCTCTTGAGGCAAGAATGCAGGAGGAGATCAAAAGGCAAGTGCAGCTAGCAATGAGTTAAATATAATCGCAATCAACGCCAGGAGTCACCATTAGCCCCGTTGGTCAGATGAAAAGCAGTTGTGCTTCCACAGAGCTGCCAGTTATTCAAGGTGACGCTGGGTTGTGCTTCCCTGTTGATGACATTACCGAGCCTCTAACAATATATGAGCTGCATATTTCAGATGGTAATAATGCATCAATCATGGTGGCTCTCGGGGTTGTATCTCTAATAGACCGAACGAAGACACCAAGAATCTATGGGTCAGTTATTCAACCTGGATATGCTAGCGTCTCGGTCGATAGAGTGCTCAAAGGTTACAGCAATGTTCCTCTTGATATTGAAGGCGGTGATGGGGAGAAGACACTAGGAGAAGCAGAGAAGACATTTATTCAATGGTGCAAACGCTTCATCATCATTCCTGGGGCGCCACCGCTTCCCCTACCTCACCCTAGGTACGAATGAAAGTGAATGAAATATTATTTTTCCATTAATTTTATATTGGCTTCAAAAATAATTGACCCACAACTTATTTTTGTAGCAGGATCTCCCCCTAGCCTAACACAATCATTTATTCCCCATCTCATCACAGCGTCGTGGGAGGTGAGACGACTTCATTCCCACGGCGATCTCCAACTCCTACACCGGCCCTATCACCTCCACAACGATCTCCAACTCCTACACCAGCCCCACCGCCTCCACAACGATCTCCAATGCCTCTACGCCGGACTCCAACACCGGCCTCATCGCCTCCACGCCGGTCTCCAACACCGCCCCACCCCATCCACAGCGACGCACTACAAAGACGTCTAAGGTCCCGGCGGCAAAGAAGACCCAAAAAAAAGTTATTTCTCAAGAAATACCTCATAAAAAGATGGATGAGCAAATAGCAGCTGAAGAAGACAAAAAAGTGAAAGATTTTTTTTATAGATATCCAAAAGCAGAGACAAGCGAAGCTTAAGGAGAAGTCGTACTTTTATATACCATGAGATCAGCTGAGGCAGAAGGTCGAAGCTCACAAGAAAAAGATGCTTGAAGTTCGTAAGCCTTCGCCACTATCAGACTATGACCGCTCCCTCGTGAAGTCACATGATGCACATAAGAAAAGGAAAAGAGCATCAGGGAAGGATGTCCCACAGCTCGGACAACAGAAGCAACCAATGCAAAATCTTGTTGTTGCTAATGAATATGGTTCCAACATAGAAGTCTATCGACCAGACAACTCTGGAGAAGTGTCGGTTCAAGACCTTAATGCCTTTTTTAACAAACTGGTTTAACATTGGATCAAGTGATGGGCAAAGCTCTAATCCAGAACCTGGAAGTTGATACCTGGAAGACTTATAAATTTGGCAAAAGTCTGTACAACCCTGTGGCTCTGAATGAATTGGGTACGCAAATGTACTTGCTCAACAAGTGGTACATGCAGGCGTGTGGCAGGGTGAGTAGTGGATCTTTGTCAGATTTAGAGACCATCATTACTTCCGTGGAGATGACATCTTACATATTAATTTCGAAGAATTGCATCAACTATTTCACTTGGACGCTCTGGACAAATTAATCATTAGCTCCTTTTGTTTGTAAGTGATTCTTACTTTTATTTAATAAACTCACTTCCATGCATACGTGTATATAATTATCCTCATATGTAACTTATATTTATATACAGATTTCAGATGTCAGAGCTCCAAAGAATACAAGACACCAGTGTTGGCTTCATTGATCCTTATATCGTATTCAAAACCGATAGTATTGTCAAGGAGCACTGGGTATCTGAAGCACAGATGAATATCATGAAGTTCTTCGTGAAGCAGCACGACAAGACAACAATACTTTTCCCATACAACTTTGAGTAAGTGTTAATAATAATGTAGTCTACATATTTTATGTAATATCAATACAACTTATATGCATGTACGTGTGTGTATAAACCAATGTAGGTTTCACTGGATACTCATTGTCATTGAGTTAAACTCAAGTCAGTTAGTAATCTTGGACTCATTGAGAAAAGAGCGGGCACTATACCAAGATATGATAGACATTATTCAGGGGTAATTTCGATCTCTCGCGCACAACTATTATTGAATAGACTTTGCCATAATTTATTAACGATCGTACATTATTGGTCGCACAGGGTTTGGAAAGAGTTTATTCGGCAACACCGCAAGGATTGCAAGGCACCACTTAATGTAGTTGAAATACCAGTAAGTTGTACTATATATACTTCCCCATGTGTTTAATTACTATATCGTACTTCAATTTACGTGTGAGATGATGAGAATAATCTTCTTTCTCGTACAGTGGTGTTTGCGGCAGGAACCAGGTAATAACTTGTGTGGATACTACGTTTGTGAATTTATCACTGCATACATAAGAAGAACTCCTGAAGATGTCCTCAGAGTACGTATATATCAATTTTTTATTTATTTTTAAATTAATATATATATATATATATGTATTAATACTTTTCCTTTTATTTCAAATGCAAGACTGAATGGTTGAAACGAAGGGTCATGCAAAAAGACCATCTGAAAGCAGTTCAAGAGTCAATAGCAGGATATCTTCTAGAAAAAGTGTTAAATCCCAACGACGAGTTCTACTTTGATCTAAGGAACTAATAATGTAAATTAAATGTTTATTGATATCGTTATTTTCGAGAACAAGATTATGAAAGTGTTGTATATATACATATATATCTATAATATATATAGTTTCATACTTTATTCGAATATAATAATGCTCGAGATGAGAATTAGATGTAATTATATGCGTGCGTGTATTTATATTAGCAGCGTAGAATACGTACATAAAAACATATTATATATTAAACAAATATGTGTAACTGAACTGAAAACAAATTAAACAAAAAAAAAAGAAAAAGAAAAGGAACATTTAGTCCCGGTTGGGGTTACCAACCGGGACTAAAGGGTGCGGCCAGGTTTGCTCGGCTGGAGGGCCTTTAGTCCCGATTGGTAGATCCCTTTTTAGTCCCGGCTCGATGACCTAGTCCCGGGATCGTTGTCCCGGCGCGGTAACCGGGACTAAAGGCCGTTACCGCCCGGGACAACAAGTCCATTCTGTAGTAGTGTATATAATTAATACGTTGTCAAGCTATATGGATTTTGTAAAATTGATGATGAAAGTTATAAAATGTTTGACTTCCAACAAACTGTAAAAAAGAGAGGGTGAAGTAGTGAATTAGGTTTAAATTTCCCTAACTCTAAATAGAGATGTAAGTGGGTTGTTCTAAAACTACATACATGATGTTTAGGTGGGTTCTCATATCCACCACATTCCACATGTGTTGAGGACTTAATTAGGGTGGATTAGGATAAAAATCAATTAATTGTCCATTTCAATCCACCCAACCGACACATGGATTAAAATGGATATACGAGTATATGTGTGGCTCTCAGATGGATTAAATGGATATATACGAGTATATATGTGGCTCTCAGGACCAAACTCACTTACATCCCTTGTAACATGTATATATATAAACGACATGGATATAAATATAAGTATAGACACATCGGCACATAAACATTTCGATCTCAAATCTGAAAAACTATCAATTGGTAGCTGCTTTCGTAATTGCTGCAATTAGGCACATCAATGTATTTCCCAATCCGTTGCATACTTCTTCAATTCGATTCTCAATTTTCCATATCATCCCTAACAATTAACACAAGATGCTCCGATTAACAAAACGAATCGGCAGCGTAAAAGAGAGGAAGAGGCAGGTGATGCGCGTATAATGGCTAAGTCCTATCAATGGTCGATCCGGCTGCACGTCCGCATGCAATGCGCATGCATGCGCCGGTAGGCAGGTAGGTAGGAGAACGGATGGGGGATCACCGGTCGGCGGTAGTGGCAGCGGCGTGCCGCGGGCGGAGGATGCGGCAGCGCTCGGAGACCTTCTGCTGGAGGTAGTAGGGGTGGAGCGGGTGGTCCGGCGCGAGGAACCCCCAGCGGCGGGCGTTGCGCGTGAGGCCGAGCAGGCGCAGCAGCAGCTTCTCCGTGAGGTCCCCGCCGTCCCGGTCCCGCGCCACGCACCGCGCCACCCGCTCGATCCGCCTCTTCTCCTCCGCCGACAGCGACGGCGCCGCGCGGTGCTGGTGGTCCATCATCATCGCCGCCGTCGACGTCTCCATCGGGCGCCGCGCCGCCGGTCGATCGGGCCGATCGGGCAGTTGCTGCCGGCCGGTACGTATGCGACGACGAACGGAACGGGACGGATTATCTGAGGGACGAGTCGTCTGGGTTCGGATCGAAGTGGGTGCGCGCTCCGGATCTGCTAGCGATTTATAGCCCCGGGAGGCGAGAGGAGCGGGCGGAGGCGGACAGGTGGTTCCAGTCCGCACCCCATGCATGGATGGATAGAGACCGCGTGAGGGACGACGACGATAACGACAGAAGCCGTTGGGATTTGCTTGCGATCCAATTACTGGGCCGATCTGACGATCCGAGACCACCTCCAAATATCCTCACGGGCCCCATCTACCGTGCAAACGCGAATCGCGGCCCAACGGCCCATATTAACCGCCTGGCACCAAAGAACTGGCTTCATCCCAGCCGCACAAAGTTTGATCGGACGCGGACGAGGAGTGGCATTGGATCAAAAGAAATCCATGGGAGCAGTCTTCGTGGCAGCTGTGAACAACTGTCGCGAATTCACGACATGTGTCTATGTACAAGTATTTGGCGGTGATGCATCTAAATTCATGCAACAATCCCGGTGATTGCCTTCTCCAAAATTCATGCAATCCCGATGCATGCATATGAATGTGTCGTGAATTCGCGATAGGTGTCCATGGGTGTCCACGACAACCGTTTTCACCGAATTTTTTTTTCCCGGTGGTATGTGCAGCGGGCCAACGGCTATGGCCTACAGTTACCTCGCGGTGAAAACTGAAAAGTGATAACACTGCATTCCTTCCTGAGAAGACGACCCACCATGAGACCAACAAAACAAGGCACTACACTACAAGTCGTACAGTGAGCAATTTTTCTACCACGCCCAACGATCACGGATCATGCTATGTTACAGGCGGGTGACTAGAGCTGGTCACTCATCAGAGAATGAGAATCACAGACACCAGCACCAGCAGGAGAAGGAGGTAGGCGTATGTCCGGTTTCCCGGATCTGGGCTGCCTGCTCCTCCGTTCTCGCGGCTTCCTGGTTCCTCCTCACCTCCGCGGCCTCCCTCTTCGCCTCTGCTCGGTGGCTTACCGCTGCCAGCTTGCTGGCGAGCCTGTCTTGCTCGCGCGCCCGTTTTCGCTCTATCTTGGCCTGCACTCAGAGGAGAGGGAGCTTCTGTCAGATTCTGCAAGCCAAATTCATGACCTTTTTTTTTTTCCACAAACGTGCCTTGGCACATGTTTCGTTAAGAGGAAGTAGAAAAGTACCAGTTAGTACAAGCACATTAGAGGCATCAGTGGTGTAATGGACAGCGAGAGGCAATCCGAAACCAACACTGAGGACGGCCAAAGTTTGCAACCAAAAGCCAGGCAAACTAAAAGAGTTACATGACTGAAGCAGAATTCATAAGCTAAAAGGTTCATTGTTGGCTATGCCCAACAGAAAACATTGGAGCGTGGAAGTGTAATGATTCAGACATCCAGTCCAGTGCGCACTAGGCAGCAGAAAAGAAATGTTCTGGAATCTGGATACTAACTCAGGAATGGTAAACAATATCAAATTACTGAACTTGGAGAACTTAGGTACTACCTCAGTTTCTTTTTATGGGGTGTATTATGATTTCAAACCGTCAAACTTCGTACAATTTGACATTTTGACTAACGATTAGTCAAATTATATGCATGCTTAGTATGTAAAAGTTACATCAATAGATTTGCATCTCAAAATTCTTTTATACAATATTGATTTTGCAGCAATTAATGATACATTGTAAGAGGATTTGATGGCCAAAAAATACTTTCAAAGACTTTTTCAAGTCCTAATAGGCATTATAAAAAGAAATGGAGGGAACACTTCATATTCCACCTTTAATCCTATCACATGATAGTCAGATGTTGCTTGGAGTGATGGTGCTATCTTTTGGTTTAGTAATTATTTAAAATAGGAAACTGCGTATATACAGGCTTCAAGTGAAAAGTATCTATGGCACTATATCATGAGATGAGTAGCATGTTAGATAATCTACTGCTACCTTGCGTGAACACAGCAAGGGAAAGGTGGCGCCGAAAAGACCCCCTTGCTGTGATACTATAGCCGCTGCAGGTGCAGGCGCCGAATTGCTCACCTACAACACTGTAGGCACATGCAGTGGTCGGCGCAGGGTCAGCCATATATGTTATCTAGTCACTGTTGCAGCAGGGCAGCTGTACTGGGACTAGATGGATAGAGTTGTATAAATAGACTACCACGGCAACTCAGTAAAAAGAGTTCAGATTTACCATCTCACAGACAGGGCTTCGGCCAACGCTGGTGTCTTGTATTGTGCGTGCATGCTCTGTTCTCCCTTCTCCCTCTAGCTCCCGCCATAGCGTGTGGGGACGGACAACGCCTATTCGTGGTCGGCACGGCTAGTGGGTGCTCGGCGACACTAGCGGGTGTTCGGCAAGACTGGTGAGTGGTTCACTCACCTGAGCCGATGATCCTGTGGGCCAACAAGTGGTATCAGAGCCGTACAAGCGCCGTCGACAGACTAACCGCTGGCGATGACGGGCGGTTCGGAGTTGGGCGACAACAGTGGCTGCCCAGCCACGACCGGAGGTCATTGTTCGCACGGTGCGGGAGGTCAGCGGCACTAGTTGGCCGATTCTGACTCGCACCAACTATGGAGAGTGGTCGGTGACCATGAAGGTCAAGCTCAGAGCCCGACGGCTCTAGAATGCTATTGACAAGGGCACCGACAATGAGGAAAATGACATGTCAGCGTTGGAGGCTATCCTCGCTGCCGTACCGGCGGAGTACAGGGAGTCGTTGGGGGCGAAGAGCTCGGCTAAGGAGGCGTGGGAGGCTATTGCGGCGATGCGCGTCGGTTCCGACCACGCAAAGAAGGTGACGGACCAGCTTCTGAAGCAGGAGTACGCCAACCTCAAGTTCGAGGATGCTGAAACGGTGGAGGACTTCTCCCTCCGTCTGCAGACGCTCATCAGCAAGCTGAAGAGCCATGGCGTCACCATCGACGAAGAGAAGACGGTCTCCAAGTACCTCCACTCCGTGCCGGTAAAGTACATCTAGATCGCTCTCTCCATAGAGACGGTGCTGGACTTGTCCACCCTCACCATTAAGGATGTGACAGGCCGTCTGCGGGCAGTGGACGAGCGCCTGGAGCAGGCAACAACAACGAAGAACAGCGGGAAACTCCTGCTGACGGAAGAGGAGTGGGCTGCTCGAAGAAACTCCGAGAAGGCAGCCTCCTCCAGCCGCGGTGGCGATGGCAAGCGCCGCGGCAAGGCTTATTCGGAAAAGAAGCAGGTCGACCCCAACGCCTACCGGCGTTGCGGGAAGATGGGCCATTGGGCACGGGAGTGCCCAAACCGCAAGCAGGAAAAGAATGCTCAGGCACATCTGGCGCAAGCCGATGATGAGGATGAGGCAACTATCCTGATGTCGACGTTCTGTGCACTGCACGACGTCGAGGCTGAGGAGAGGGAAGAGGCGACAACGGTGGAAGGACCTGGGAAGGCCCTGAAGACCGTCAACCTCGACGAATCACGCGCCCAAGTTCACCTCGGACGTGTGGGCGTCGACCAGGAGCAACGATGATATCTGGACTCTGGTACCAGCAACCACATGATGGGCTCCAAGGCATCCTTCTTCGAGCTCGACGATGATGTTACCGGTACGGTGAAGTTTGGTGACGGCTCAAGGGTGGCTATCCAAGGGCGCGACACCATCATCTTCAGGTGCCAGAACGGACAGCACCATGCGCTAACAGATGTATATTACATCCCGCAGTTGCGTTCTAGCATCATCAGCATTGGTCAGCTAGATGAGCGCGGTAGCGAGGTACTGATCAAGGACGGAGTCCTTAGGATCAGGGACCGGGAGCAGCGACTTATTGCCAAGGTGAAGAGGTCCCTGAACCGGTTGTACCTGCTCGACATGAAGGTAGAGCAACCGATGTGCCTGGCGGCAAGGCACTCCGAGAAACCATGGACGTGACATGCCCGGTTCGGACATCTTAGCTTCGACGCGCTTGGTCGGCTAAAAAAGATGGTCCGAGGGCTACCCCATATCAAGCACGGAGGCAAGCTGTGTGAGAGCTGCCTAACCGGGAAGCAGAGCCAAGTATCGTGCGAAGGACGCTCTCGAGCTCGTTCACGGCGACCTTTGCGGGCCGATCACGCCTGCTATAAATGGTGGTCAACGGTACTTCCTCCTGCTCGTGGACGATTGCAGTCGCTACATATGGCTACAATTCCTGACGAGCAAGGACGAAGCGGTGGCGGCGATCAAGAAGTTCAAGACGCGCGTGGAGGCCGAGTGGCAAGAAGCTCCGCGTGCTGAGGACTGATCGCGGCGGCGAATTCACTTCGCTGGAGTTTGCTGCGTACTGTGCGAATCAGGGTGTGGGGCAACACCACACCGCGCCGTACTCGCCACAATAGAATGGCGTGGTGGAGAGGCAGAACCAGACGGTGGTCGGCATGGCCCAATCCATGATGAAGGCCAAAGGCATGCCGGCAAGGTTCTGGGGAGAGGCAGTGACCACGGCGGTGTTCATCCTCAACCGCTCTCCGACCAAGGCCCTGACGGGCACGACGCCATTCGAAGCTTGGTATGGATGCAAGCCGAGCGTGTCCTTCCTCTGGACATTCGGCTGCATCGGCCACATTAGAAAGACAAAGCCGAACCTCACCAAGCTAGAGGACAGGAGCACACCCATGGTGTTTCTGGGCTACACGGAGGGTACCAAGGCGTACCCGCTCTACGACCCACGTGGAGACAAGGTGCTTGTCTCACACGACGTTGTGTTCGACGAGGAGGCGGCTTGGGACTGGAGCAGTCCGAGCACGGGGGAAGCTGGTGGCTTCACCAGCACCTTCGTGGTTGAGCACTTGGTCATCCACGATGGTGGAGACACTGGGAAGAGGTGCCGAGCACTCCGGCGGTAGAGCCGAGCAATCCTGGGGCAGTGCCGAGCACTTCGGGAGGGATGCCGAGCACTCAGGGAAGAGTGCCGAGCACTCATGGAGGGATGCTGAGCACGCCAGGAGTGGTGCCGAGAGGTTCTGTAGTGGTGGCGACCACTCTAGGACGGGTGCCGAGCACTCCCGTGGCGGAGCCAAGACATCTTACAGTGGTGCCGACCACTCCAAGACTGAAGCTGAGCACTCCTACATTATGGCCGAACACTGCAGGAGTTATGACGAGCTGTCCAGAATTAGTGCCGAGCACGACAACCAGGGTGTCGAGCACTCCAGGTGCTCTACCAAGCACTCTGGCGGGACAGAGAACTCTATCGACCCCAATCGAGTTCGCCTCACCTCCAAATGACATCACTGAGTTCGTGGACGCCTACCACGAAGGTGAGGAGGTGCCGTTCCGTAGGGTGGACAACATCGTCGACGGCACAGGTCCCTCAGGTCTGGCGGGCAGGCTGCTCAATGACGCAGAGCGGCTGCTCGTCAGTGTAGAGGAACCACCCATGTTCGCGTTGGACGAGCGGGACGAAAACTGGCGACGGGCGATGCTGAAGGAGATAAAGGCGATCGAGGAAAACAAGACTTGGCAGCTCATCGATCCACCTCCAGGATACCGTTCGATCAGCCTGAAGTGGGTGTACAAAGTCAAGCGGGACGAGCTCGGCGCCATTATGAAGCACAAGGCGCGCCTCGTCGCCCAAGGCTTTGTTCAGCGCGAGGGTATCGACTTCGAGGAGGTCTTTGCGCCAGTAGCGCGCATGGAGTCAGTCCGTTTGCTACTAGCCTTGGCAGCAGCAAAGGACTGGCGCGTCCATCACTTAGACGTTAAATCGGCCTTCCTCAATGGCGAGCTGGCGGAGACGGTCTTCGTCATGCAACCTCCAGGTTTCGCCGTCAAGGGAGAGGAGCACAGGGTGCTCCGACTGCGCAAGGCACTCTACGGGCTGCGGCAGGCCCCACGAGCATGGAACACCAAGCTTGATGCCACGCTGGGCGAGCTTGGGTTTCAGAGGTGCGCAACCGAGCACGCGCTATACACGCGGCGACGGGGGAAGGAGGAGCTTGTCGTCGGCGTGTATGTGGATGACTTAATCGTCACCGGTGCGCGCACGGAAGATATCAACAGCTTCAAGCGCGAGATGGCAGCTCGTTTTCGAATGAGCGATCTCGGCACACTCTCCTACTACCTTGGCATCGAGGTGAGACAGGGGAAGGAGGAACTCACGCTCGGTCAGAGCGTGTATGCCTCCAAGCTGTTGGAGAGGAGCGGCATGGCTGAGTGCAAGCCATGTGTGACTCCGATGGAGGAGCGGCTGAAGCTGACGAAGGCCAGCACCGCGGTGAAGGTAGATGCGACACTCTACCGGAGCATTATCGGCGGTCTGCGCTATCTAGTCCACACGAGGCCGGACATCGCGTTCGCCGTGGGCTACGTCAGTCGCTTCATGGAGGATCTCAGAGAGGATCACTGGGCTACGGTGAAGCGGCTACTGCGCTACGTCAAGGGGACTGTGGATCATGGGATCATCTTCCCAAAGACCGCGGGAGTAGGCTACAGCTCACTGTGTTCAGCGATGCAGACATGGCGGTGGACATCGACGGACGACGGAGCACCTTTGGCGTGCTCGTCTTCCTCGGGTCGGCCCCAATTTCATGGCTGTCGCTAAAACAGAAGGTGGTGGTGCTATCTACGTGCGAGGCAGAGTACGTAGCGACGGCCACAATGGCGTGCCAAGTTGTGTGGCTGCGCCGGCTGCTGGGCGAGCTGACCGGTGTGGAAGCTCACCCACCAGCACTGATGGTGGACAACCAGCCCGCCATCGCCATCGCGAAGAATCCGGTTCTACACGACCGGAGTAAACACATCGACGTGAAGTTCTACTTTCTCAGGGACTGTGTTGATGGATGGCAGATCGTCATCGAGTTCGTCGAAACTGGTCGGCAACTCGCGGACGTCCTCACCAAGCCGCTCGGACGTCTTCGACTTACAGAGCTGAAAGAGATGATCAACATGGAGGTTGTACAAGGCTTAGCAGTAGGATTAGGAAAAGATTGTTAGATAATCTACTGCTACCTTGTGTGAATACAACAAGGGGAAGGCGGCGCCGAAAAGGCCCCCTGCTGTGATACTGTAGCCGCTGTAGGTGCAGGCGTCGAACTGCTCACCTGCAGCACTGTAGGCACATGCAGTATGTTATCTAGTCACTGTTGCAGCAGGGCAGCTGTACTAAGACTAGATGGATAGAGTTGTATAAATAGACTGCTACGGCAACTCACTAAAGAGGGTTCAGATTTGCCATCTTACAGACAGGGCTTTAGCCAACGCTGGTGTCTTGTATTGTGTGTGCATGCTCTGTTCTCTCTTCTTCCTCTAGCTCCTGTAATCAGGCGTGTGGGGACGGACAACGCCTGTTCGTGGTCGGCACGGCTAGTGGATGCTCGGCAACGCTAGCGGGTGCTCGGCAAAACTGGTGAGTGGTTCACTCACCTGAGCCGGTGATCCTGTGGGCCAACATAGCAGAGAATGGAGGTTTTACCTCTATCCTTTTCATTTCAGCTTCAATTTTCGCTTTCTGGAGATTTTCCCAAGCTTGGATCTTTGCTTCCTCCCTCTGAAACCTGCATAATGTTGAAGATCAGAGAAACAATAAATCTGCAACCTCCAGTTTCGCCTAGCTTCCATATGCACTGTAGTTCTATACCACAGATGATCTAAAACTAGTTTCTGTATATATTACAATGGAAAGCATTAAATCTTCTTTATGAGTTTTTAAATGTTATTCTCAAGATGAACAGACGATGGCATTACAACTAAACTAGGATCAAATATACCTTGCAAGATACTTTGCCTTCTCTGCCTCCTGCCAATCTGCCGCTCGATTCTCCCTGTTGATATCGACAGCCTTATAAGCTATAGTATTCGTGGAATGTGCAGCGGCTTTCTCTTCCTTGCTTGCCCATGCAGCTATAGTAGTCTTGCCTAACCTTTCACCAAGATCCATAATTTCCTGTCTTGTACTTATTTGTAGCTCCTCTTCAGACATCTCCATCTTGTTAGAATCTATATTACTCACACTGAATTCTGTGGTGCGTTGCGGAGTTGGTGTCCGAGAGGAAGTTGGAGTAGATATAATTATAGGAGTCGCGGTCCGAGAAGGCTCCTGGCTGGCAATTGGAGTCATTTCTGTTCCCATGTCTCTCATAGACACAGACCTAACTGCAGGTGCTGGCCCGTCAACTATTGAAGCATTGTGTGCAGGTTTAAGTAAATCAGGATGGGCGAGACCTGAAAAAAGAAATACACTGATGATAATTTAATCTATAAATATTTGTGAGGTTCTAAGTGTTTCTATAAATATCTGTGAGGTTCTAAGTGCAAGCAGCTAACATATAATGATAAGATAATGACACAGTATGCCTGAAATATGTCCTGATCTGAATGTACATTTATCCTGCTAATTATTTTCCAAAAGAAAATATATAAGTAAAGCATTTAGTTGGTGGGGAGATTTAGCTATATTAGACTGTCACCTTTATGTATTCATTATAAATTTAAGGGGTGATCAAGGAAATACATGTTACTTTTTAAGGGTCTGAGAAACTGCCATGACGAAAAGAACAGCTGAACATCAAAGGCAGACTTCTCTGCACGGGCAACTCATGATGCTACACTTTACCTGTCTCCAATTCACCCCGCTTCAACACTTCAAACTTGCAACCAAATGTTCTAGATAATCCTTAACTCTTAACTCTTAACTCTTCACACTTCGTTATAAAATATAATCAAATTATAGTTAGGACTCCAAAGTTCAGACACATAAAACAGGCTGAAGCTGAAATCCAATGGCATTAATAAAAAATATGATCTCACAAGTACCGTCCTGTCCGCTTGGACTTGTTTGGCTGATAAGCCATAGCTGAAAGTACCGTCGGCTGATTTGGTGTGAGAGAAAAATATTGTTCGTTGGCTGAAAAAGTACGGCTTATAAACCAAACAAGCCCAAACGAACAGTGTGTACAATATTTATCACCGCATTATACTATATGTGCTGAAACAATAAAAAATCGATGGCATAGCAAAGTTCATGCTTACCATCTGAATTCTTAACCAATGGTCCAGCGTTGGTAGGCACATCCGTGACCACCTTAGCAACGGCTGGTGGACGGCCTCCATGTTCAGGAAATGCCAATGCGGACTTCTTTGGCACAGTTCCGGCGGTAGGCCCCGCACGGCCAGTACGGTTTGACGTCGGGCTGGAAATCCACTTCTCGGCGTCGTCCCACTTTGACGGCGTGGGCCGAGAGAACGGCGGCAGTAACGCGGCCACCGTGGTCGACCTCTTCACCGTCGGCGGCCCCGATGAGCTGCTCTCCGAGTCGAAGCTGTCGTCGTCCGGGGCTCGGTTTCTTGACCTGTGGCCGCTGTTGCTCGACATCTCGGTGGAGGTAGAGCATTCCAGGCTCCCTGTCGACGTATTCAGTATTCAGTACGGAGTACGTATCAGGGAACTCGTGCTCAGCAAATGGTAAAAGGTCGAATCATATATGAACAGCTTGAGGATTGGTCAGGCGGTGGACTTACTCCGGTCGTCGAGCTCGCCGGAGTCGTTGGCCTCCGGCGACGTGTCCTCGCCGTTGTTGCGCTGGTGCTTCTCTAGCCCGCGAAGCATTGCTCGTAGCTTAGCTGGAGAGAATCCGCCGGACTGGGGCAGAGCAGGGTGGAAGGACAGAAGAAATGGTTCAGTGACGCCGCGAGAGAAAAGTGTGAAATGTAGCGGAGGCAGAATCGAAATGGTGCACAGAAGGCGAATTAAACCGACAAACTACTGAATTCGAACCGAAGAAAGCTGAAACAACAGCGGAAGGGATAAGAAGATCTCAGCTTTTTAGTGAAATGTGCACAGAAATGCTCGACCCATCCCCATCCCATCCTTACACCCGCCAGCGATTGAAAGCTACGGCACAGAAGCAACACAAAATTTAGGAGAAACAATGCCGAACATCAGATGCATGAGAAAGCTGCAGCTTTTCGGCGAAATGCGCGTCGAATTTAGCCGCACAAGTACCAAAGCTTCAGCCGAATTCGACAGAAAGGATGGGGAAGAATGAAAAAAAAGAGGGAACCCTGCAAGGAATCAACCTGTCCAACCAAACTGAACCATCATCGAGTTCAGCGACTACAGGTGCGCCTCCCTTCCGAGGCGAGAACCTCATCATTAAAAAGTCACCTCGCGAACAGCACACACTACGGAAAGCCTCAAACCTTTCGCCCAAGAACACGACGAACCCAAGACGGTGCGAAAGTATAAGCAAATCGAACCCCCCAAGACGAGCAAGCAAGCACCCGGCGGCAGGGCATGAGGAGGAGGGGGCACGCAAGCAAGACAAGATCCAGAAACGGAGCACCCGGGGAGCGAATTGAGGCGGGGATCGCGGCGAGGCGGGCACCTGACGACGCGGGAGCGGCTCGTGGATGCGCTCGTACTCCATCAATGGCGAGCCCCCGGTGGAGCGGGAGGCCGGACGAGGAGGGAGACCGGCCGCTGAGGCGTCAGGGGAGCTTAAGAAGTGGAGGGTGGGGATTGGGGGCGGGCCGTGGACTTGCGATCTTTGCATTTACCGGGTAGTCTTGTAGTAGTGGTAGTGCGATTAGTGGCGGTGGGTTAATTAATTAATCAATTGTGCGATTAGCGGCAGCAGCTTGTGAGCTAGCGATTGCAGGTGCTGGGGGAGAGGTTTGGTTGGAT